>NW_017618644.1:95000-277500 GCF_001879475.1 Ipomoea nil | reverse complement strand
AAACATATATTTATATATAAAATTATATAAAATTATGTGTGTGTGTGTGTGTATATATATATATATATATATATATATATATATATATATATACACACACACACACACACACACACACACACACACACACACACACACAATGTTAGTATTATACACACACTAACACGAGGCTTGGTGGACCTCGCCGGCTAGCCAAGCCCGCCTCATCAGCAGGCCATAAAATTTAAAGCCCGTTGCTCCCTTTTTACGAGAAGGTATGGACTAATCCGGTGGCTAAATCCGTTTTGACCACTATAGCAATCAATCATTATTGTGTGGACCATGGTCCATACAAGTTGTGTGGACCATATTTTGTATACAGTAAAATAATGTATATTCAGTACAAAAATAATGTACATTAGATTCAGGGGACGTACATTATTTTTGTACTGAGTGTACATTATATTGTATAATGTACATTCAGTACAAAAATAATGTACATTTAGTATATTAAACATGTATTTTTTATTATGGTCCACATAATACTGTGTGGACCATGGTTCACACAATAACTTGCCCTATAGCAATAGTGTTGTATCTCCAATTACATGTATATGCATATATGTAAGATTCTTCATTTCCAAAAATTACACTATTGGATGGCAACACAAGTTAATCCTCAAAATTCTATTTCACATCCTTTTAATGAAAAACACTAATACGATGTACATTAAAAAAATGTGTTTATATATGCTATGTGTTATGGCAAAATCTCCAACCCTGAGATTGGTTGAGTTTTTCATAAGTATTATATTTTACCTCGTAAGTATTACAATTTTTCCTCATAAGTTGTTAAGGATTAATGATTTAATATATTATTATATTTTGTTGCTTAGTTTCATCCTGTCGAATAGTTCCTTATTGTTGTTTTGTTACCTACTTTATCTCTCTGTACTTGTATAAATAGCTTACTGCTCTAGCTTAATAATACAAGCCTTTTCACAATCTCTAGTTCTCTACATGGTATCTGAGCTATATTTCTCTAACTAAGAATTTCCTGAATATCCCTATTTTTTTTTCCCTTCCCTCAATGGCTTCCGCTTCTACAACCATACCGTTGATTCATTTAACTGCCCCAACCCACTTTCCCATCCGGTTAACTGACACTAATTTCCCGGTTTGGCAGCGCCAAGTGAAGTCCACGTTAATCGGCCTTGATCTCTTAGGCTATGTTGATGGCACAAAAGGAGCACCTACTCAATTCACTGATGAAGCCCGCACTATCGTAAATCCGGCTTACACTGCTTGGTATCGACAGGATCAAATCTTGATCAGTGCTCTCCTAGGGAGCTGCTCCGAATCAATCCAACCTCTTATCTCATCTGTAGCCACTGCACATCAAGCTTGGTCGAGACTTGCTACAAGCTATGCTAATGACTCTAAGGGTAGAGTCATCTATCTTAAAACCAAGTTGACTAAAAATCCAAAAGGTTCTCGTTCGATTGTTGAATACCTTCAAGATATGCGCTCAATCGCCGACTCACTTGATGCTGCGCAAAGCCCGGTCGATGATGATGATTTAATTGCCTGTGTTAAATCAACTAGGTGATGAGTATGCTTCCATAATCCCAGCTGTTCGTGTCCGGAGAGCAGGAATCACCTATGGTGATCTCTACAATATTTTGACTGAACATGAGCGCATGTTGAAAGATGTTGAAGAAGCCAGAAAATCACACCTTGTTACTGCTAATGTTACTCAACGCCAAACTCCATTAGCTAGCCAGTCTAATGGTGGACCAACTGGACAACCCTTCAATCGTGACAAAGGAGGGAATTACAACCAAAGACGGTTTCGTGGCAGCCGTCAAAATCAAGGAGGCAATTACAACCAAGGTGGCTTTTACCGTACCAATCTGGTATGTCGATTTTGTAATCTGCAAGGACATGAAGTAAAAGTCTGTCGCAAACTAGCCCGGTTCCTCCGTGAAAATGGTATTACAACTGGGAATCAGCATATGTCTAATTCTTCAAATCCATCGGTGAATGCTTCAATGGTCAACAATGTGCCGCAACAGTCTTGGCTATTTGATACAGGTGCTTCACATCATGCAACCTCGAGCGCAACATCTTTGCCATCATTTTCTGAATATGGAGGCCCCGATGAAGTCCACTTGGAAGATGGTAATCGTTTGCAAATTACTCACACAGGCACTACTATTTTTCCCACTCCTACTCGTAATTTAACCTTAGACAATATTCTTTGTGTCCCTAAGTTACATCGTAACTTGGTTTCTGTTTCTAAGCTTTGTCAAACTAATGCGTTTTCTGTTGAATTTTTCCCATATTTTTTTCGTGTCAAGGATCTTCGCACGGGGGCGTGTCTGATGCAGGGAAACAACGTGCATGATATTTATTTTGCCACTATGCCATGCCACCCACAAATTAATGCGCTCACTCTTGCCAATGTCTCCGAGTGGCATCATCGTCTGGGTCACCCGTCCAATAAAGTACTTAGTGTTATTGCTCGCAATTCCAATTTTCCCTTTCATTTATCTGATGTCAATTTGTTTCATTGTGAGTCCTGTAGCGTAAGTAAGAGTCATAAGCTGCCATTTGCTCAGAATTCCTTAAAAAGCTCAAAACCTCTTGAACTTTTGTACACAGATGTTTGAGGTACCAAGGATGTTTCCGTTGATGGTTGCTATTATTATGTCATCTTTGTTGATTTTTTTTACAAAATATGTATGGCTATATCCTCTTAAACAGAAGTCTGATGTTGCTTTCATTTTTCCCCAATTTAAGGATCTAGTTGAAAAGTTCTTTGGTCATCAAATCATATCTGTCTTCTCAGATAATGGGGGTGAGTTCGTCAAACTAGTTCCTATGTTTCATTCAGCTGGCATATCTCATTTCACAACACCTCCGCATACTCCTGAGCGTAATGGTACGGCGGAACGGCGACATAGGCACATTGTTGAAACCGGCATATCGCTGCTTCATCGTGCATCTTTACCAATAAAGTTCTGGACGTATGCTTTTCAAACTGCTGTGTTTCTTATAAATAGAATGCCAACACCTATTCTTAATAATATTTCTCCATACCAAATGTTATTCCATAAAGTCCCTAGTTATGATAAAATAAAATGTTTTGGGTGCCTCTGTTATCCATGGCTTCGACCTTATGCTTCTTCAAAATTAAAACCACGGTCGACACCATGTGTGTTTATTGGTTATTCTGTTTCTCAATCTGCATATAAGTGTCTTGAGCCAATTACAAATCGTATTTATATTTCATGCCATGTCACATTTGTTGAGTCTGAATTTCCTTACAAGAAAATACTTATGTCTCATGCAAATAACCAGTTTCTTGCAACTTCCTCCAGTAGCACACAAATTTTTATTCCACATAATCTCCCTGCGATACAGACTTCAACTTCTGTTCCATCTACTCCTGCCAACACCTATTCTTAATAATATTTCTCCATACCAAATGTTATTCCATAAAGTCCCTAGTTATGATAAAATAAAATGTTTTGGGTGCCTCTGTTATCCATGGCTTCGACCTTATGCTTCTTCAAAATTAAAACCACGGTCGACACCATGTGTGTTTATTGGTTATTCTGTTTCTCAATCTGCATATAAGTGTCTTGAGCCAATTACAAATCGTATTTATATTTCATGCCATGTCACATTTGTTGAGTCTGAATTCCCTTACAAGAAAATACTTATGTCTCATGCAAATAACCAGTTTCTTGCAACTTCCTCCAGTAGCACACAAATTTTTATTCCACATAATCTCCCTGCGATACAGACTTCAACTTCTGTTCCATCTACTCCTGCTAATTGTGATATAGAATCCCACAATAACTCAGTTGCGCCTGTGAGTCCAGTAATTTTGCAGGATAATATTCCATCATCTAGGGATCATGCACACTCCGAATCTGCCTCTTCCAGAGATCATGTACAATCGGGTTCCTCATCGACTGAGTCTGCGGATTCTGTTCCTGGCATGCCTCAGGTGAGTAATCCGTCAGTCGAGGCTGCTCCTGGTTCATCCAAAATCAGTGACCAACCGACAGCATCCACTCGAACCGTGTCGCAAGCCAGTGATCGTCCAAAAAGAACCCGACGGCCTAATCCGAAATATTTTAATGATGCATTTGTTAATGTGACTTCGGCTCACTCCATGCCTAGTGCAGTCGAACCATCTACGGTTGCGCAGGCTCTGAAGCAACCACTTTGGCGTAAGGCAATGGAGGTTGAATTTACAGCGTTGATCCATAATCGAACATGGGAGCTGGTGCCGAATGTTGGACAGAAAATTATTGGATGTAAATGGGTGTTTCGGGTCAAACGGCATGCTGACGGTACTATTGACAAGTTCAAGGCTCGTTTAGTCGCCAAGGGATTTTTACAGGAGTCTGGCTATGATTACTTTGAGATCTTCAGTCCGGTTATGAAACCATTAACTATCCGGGTTGTTCTAACAATTGCATTGTCTCGAGGGTGGTCTACACGGCAGCTTGACATTAACAATGCCTTTTTAAATGGGACGTTAAGTGAAGAGGTCTTTATGGAGCTACCTCCGGGGTTTATTGACTCTACTCAGCCTAACTACATTTGCAAGTTAAAAAAGGCCTTGTATGGCCTAAAGCAAGCTCCGCGAGCTTGGTACCTGGAGTTGTCATCTTTTCTGATCAATTTTGGTTTTAAGAAAACCACCAGTGATGCTTCTTTGTTTGTGTATGCTGCTCGTGGAATGCTTGTTTATTTTATAGTTTACGTGGATGATATAATTGTCACGGGCAACAATGATGTTTTTCTTGACCGATTCATAAAATTATTATCACAAAAAATTGCTTTGAAGGACTTAGGCACACTACACCATTTTCTTGGTGTTGAGGTTCTACCTATTTCTGGTGGTTATTTTCTTTCCCAGAGTAGGTACGTTACAGATATTCTGGCTCGATATAACATGGATGGCGCAAAGCCTGTTTCCACTCCGATGTTTACTATGACGTCCGTGTTTATTCACGAGGGGGAACCTGTGGTTGATGCGACTGATTTTCGTAGGTTGATTGGAATGCTACAGTACCTATCGGTCACTAGACCTGACGTTGCTTATGTTGTTAATTCCTTATCGCAATGCATGCACTCGCCAAAGGCATATCATTGGGGTGTCATTAAACGGTTACTTCGGTATATGAAAGGTACTTTATTTCATGGTTTATTATTACGTGCATGCCCCAGTTTGTTGCTGACAGCCTTTTTAGACTCTCATTGGGGTGGTAGTAGAGATGATGGTCGTTCTACCACTGGTTTTGTTATTTGTCTTGGTTCAAATGTTGTCTCGTGGAAGTCTGTTCGTCAGAAAACTGTCTCACGGTCTTCAATCGAGGCTGAGTATCATGCTTTGGCGAGTTCGGCTGCTGAGATAATCTGGGTACGAAATCTTTTGTCTGAGCTGGGTATAGTATTACCGCATTCTCCACTGTTGTATTGCGATAATATGGGAGCCACGTATGTTGCGAAGAACCCAGTGTTCCATTCGAGGATGAAGCATCTTGCGCTGGACTATTTTTTTGTTCGGGAGCGTGTCATGGACGACATTTTGGGTGTTCGTCATATTAGCTCAAAGGATCAGGTTGCCGACGTACTTACCAAACCGCTAGGTCGTGACTTCTTTTTGCGGTTTCGTTCCAAGATTGGAGTTTCCGACGGTTCCTCCACCACAAAATAATCATTACATCAATACATAAATGATAAATTTTGAAAAACTAATATAATAGTATTCTTTATGAATTATAAAAAGAAATTAAAACATATATACACATACAATTCAGTTAACTGACACTTTTGAACCGAATTAACCGCTTACCAATATTTTTAAAACTCTTTAACCATTAACGAAACTGAAATAATACATCATCCATATATATTCTTGTGGTTAAACGACAATAAGATTTGACCCATAAAACAAGGAGTAATTTGCCAAACAAGAAGCATGACCAACCATCCTCTACTGCTATAGCAATCTATATATATGCATGTACCCTTGGTGAAATTCATTCAATCGTCATCTCCAATATATATATAAAATTGTTCTTCCCTTCATAATATATAATAGTTATAATTTTGTATCTCCAATTTTCTTCATCATCAGGCTAGCTAGTTATCATATCAGATCATCACGGTAGTTTCCTATACATGATATAGGAAGAGGAGTAGGAATACAATTAATAATGGCGGCCCCTCCATCCCAATTCCTCCTCCTCATTTGCGGCGGCATTTTCTTCTTCCTCGCTACTTTTTCCGGCGCCGGCAACACCCCACAAGCATACTCCGACACCACGAATGTTATCTCCACCGGCCCCATCGCGGGGGCCCCTAGCCCAGGCGGCGGCGGCGGCGGCGGCGGCGAAGAAGACGGCTCCAAGTTTCTGGACGAGCAGTCGACGTCTTTCCAGAGCGTCCCCCGGGTGAAGGACACGCCGGCGGTGAACATGTTCGTGCAATCGACGATGCAGAAGTCGATGGTGAAGACGGAGAATTTCATCGACGACGTGATCCTGAAGCGGCTGAACGACCCGGCCACCGACGAGGAGACGAAGGGGTGCCTGAGCACGTGCAAGGAGGCGTACACGGCGTCGATTAGCGCGATGAAGAAGACGGTGGAGGACGTGAACCACGGGAACCTTTACAAGGCCAACATTGACGTCACCGCCATGTCCTCCGACGCCGACACCTGCAAGGACTGCATGCAAAAGGTTTACGATAGCGACGATCCGCAGTTCAAGAAGTTCGAGGCCTGGATCAATGGCGTCACCGACGATTGCCTTACCAAGATCACCGGCATCAAGGGTACTTGAATTCAACCACGTTTTACATCTCATTGTACTATTATTTTAGTTTAATATCCTACCAGCTCATATATACTTAATTACCTTCAAAAGCCTATATATTCTCAGGCTAAATCACTGTATTTCTTTTATATCTTTTACAATAATCTATTACACGTTTTTGCTTTCAGAAAAAAGTTAATAAACATATATATGGGGTGTAAAATGAAACAGATCGATCAGAAATATTAGAAACTAGGTAGGTAGGTTACGAGATATATATTATTGAAGCTTCATCCTTCTCAAAGATATGTAGGCCAAAAGGCGATAGGAAACCGCCATGGCTGCAAGTGCACCCACTTCTTTGATGCCACTGTCTATTTGGACACCATTCACTGAGTTTGTTTTGTGTTCATATTGCACCTTTAAGAGGAGTTTGAATGTGTGATAGTTGAAGGAAAGATCCCGAAGCCATACTATGAACCCTGGTACTTTCTGCACATTATGCATGCATGGATTATTATTATACTCCCTCTGATCTTATACACAGCATATATATATATATATATATATATATATATATATATATATATATATATATATTCCCTGTTTGGTAAAAGGCTGTTTGTTGATAGCTGATTGAGTTAATTAGAGGATATAACTAGTTGATAACATTAGTTGATTGTAGAAATGTATTTGATAAATTAGTTGTTAGCTAATAGCAGTTTGGTATAATTCTTTTCTCGAAAAGCTAATTAAAAAAGATACTTTGAACCACTTTTTGAATTTTAGCATTTTAGAGTTACAAAAATTAATTAATCAAACATTTTTTATTAAATTTTTTAATCAAATTAAACAATTAATTAATAATGATTAAATAAGTCAAAATTAACTGATAGGTTAACTATTTTAACAAACAAGGCCATAATCCTTTTCGTTTTTGTTTTTTGGTATCACAAGACAACTGACCTTTATAAAGTATCCTCCAGCCAACATAAAGGTCATGACAGTAACAGAGGCCAGAGTTGTTGCCTTCTTCAAATCCATTAGTGTGGCCCCAATAGCTAATCCTAATCCCTGCAATTACACAAACACTTAATTTAGTCAGGCCAGACTGCTGGGAATATTCAATAATTTATACATAGAGGATGATGTTCGAATAAGAACCAGAACCTACCAACTTGTACATAAATGCACAAAAGAGTCTATAAAAATGTACAAAATCTCACATTCCAGTGCACAACTTTTGGAATAGTTTTTGTGCATTTGTGTAAACACTTTTGTGCATTTATGTTGGTTTGCATGGGAGGAGGAGTTCTTATTTGATCATTAATCTATATATATAGTAGTTGGTGAAGAGGGCATATATACTTGAGCTACTACAATACAGAGGAAAACAGTGACTGCAGTTAACAAGAAAGAAGAGGCATCCTGTTTGAGCCCTGCCATGAAATACACGACTAGAAGAAAGATGAGTGGGAGGAGGAGATCAAGTGGGAGGTCACTTGTGGTCCTGGCTGCAAAATATGCACTTAATCTGTACATATCTGCTGCTCGCTCCTTGCTCAGCATAGCCTTTTCTTGAGGGAATGTGAATATTGCTGTGAATACAGGAAAGAATCCCCAGAAAACTGCGATGAAGAACAGCAACCCTGCCTGCACATATAAATATGCACCCTTAAGCCTGAGAATATGTACTACATATATAGAGTCGCTTTCAAATGCAAAGCTACCAACTTTTGAAGGAATGCACTATATATTCTACATAAATGCACAATATTAACTATTCCCCGTGCCATAGGAGGCGAGCAGGTGTGTGCGGTGCATTCGTGTAATAATTTCGGTACATTCATATAGTAGTTTCGATTCATTCATGTAGCAGGTGTTATGCACTCGTGTAGTAGTCGCAGAATTGGATTAGTTGTGCATTAGTATAGTACTTACTGTGCATTCCATCAGTTCGCAGGAGCCTCCATATATATGTGTGTGCAATTGTTATACCATGGACCAGGGTTCATATTGCATTGTGAACCCTGATACAAAAATTTTGTACCTTGAATTAATACATTCCGTATCTACAGTTAACCATTTTTGTACATGTAAACAAATAACTTGATAATTGCTGATAGCTACAGCATACAGGTACAGAAACTATCAACTGCAAGTACAGAATATATCAACTATAGATACAGAATCTGACTTGATAATTGTTTGACACATAATATAATAGCTACAAATACAAAAACCAGAACCTATCAATTACAGGTGCAGAATATGTCAACTATAGATACAAAATCTGAAGGTTATTTTTGGACCAGGGTCTATAATGCAAGGTGGATCCTAGTCCATGGTATAATTTGCCTATGTGTATGTGTGAATAAGATTGTTAAACACACAAGCTAAGGGCAAGGCAAGAGGTTTGTACCTGATCTTGCATCTGGGAAGGGGTATCACCCCCAGATTGCCACCAAAGCATACCCAAGATTAGTGCAGTCGCAATCACTTGGGTGATTCTCAACCAGCTGAAATAATCATGCCACCTTTCCCTAATTCCCCTATGGAATAATAACACATATTGCTCGGACCAGCTTGCTCCCCACTCCCTCTTCAAGTAACGTACTTTGGACTTGAGTTCTTCTTCAACAGGTAAAGGAGCCATAAGCTTCTTCTTTTCGGTTTCCGCCACTCGAGTCTCATAACATCCTACTAGGTACTGTCAATGCAAACATTAATTATATACAACTTCTTTTCTCTATCATTTTCTGGGTTGAAAAAGTTCAGTTTTATTACCTCATGCACAATGGCTGGTGATGGCTTTCCATTATTTCTTGTTGGTTCTTCCTTAGAGTTCCAGGTTTGGACTTTATCAGCTAATTCTGATGGAATGGAAACGTCGTTTATGTTCCCGTTCGCGAGGTCTAACAGAAACTCTGCAGGGTTCATTGCAATAAGAGGGGAACAGCCTATAGATGAGAAATAAGCCATTGCTTCAGAAGCCTTTCCATAGTAAAGCAAGCTTCCTTTACCAAGAAGAATCAACTTATCAAACTTGTGGAAGAGTCTGCTTGATGGTTGGTGAATGGTAGTTATCACTGTTTTCCCTGCCTGATTATTGGATAAGAATGGTAAACATATATAATTAAAAGGGATCTGTTCAGATCAGATCAGAGAATATAATTATGTTGATTATATTACCTTAGCTATTTCATGTAATATGTCAACAATCCTTAAAGCTGTTGTGGAATCTAGGCCAGAGGTGGGTTCATCCAGGAACAAGAGAGATGGGTTGATTATTATCTCATTTCCAATACACACACGCTTTCTTTCTCCCCCTGAAACTCCCCTAACAAAGGACCCTCCAATCATTGTGTCTTGGCACCTGTAACACAATAACATATATATATTTACATCTAATAACATCATCAAACTTCTCCTGAGAGACCCTAACTGTAGGAGGCACCTTTAAGCCCGTATCATGGCCTAATTAAGGGCCAAAGTGCCGACCAGATTGGTTTTTCCATACAAGAGGAATTCGAACTCCCAACTTCTTCTGAGTTAGTTACCCAACATATTGTTGGAGGAAAAGCTTAGGATTTCAATGTGTAAAATCACCTGCTCAATCAAAACTTATAATAAATGGTTAATTTTGGAATTTGATTCGCAAGGGTCTCTATGCTATACAATTCAATAAGCCTCTGGCATATAAAGTTGTGCAAACCCTCTTCCCAAATTAATGTGGAACAAAGGCTATTTTAAAGCATTTTCCCTTACGAGTCTATTTTAAGAATAAATTTCTCATTCACTCATTATCTGTTTTGAGCGTACAATATATCAATCTCTTTGTCTCACTACGAAGAACCTGAATCCACATTGACCTACCCAAATCAGAGGTGGACCCCACTAATATTTGTACCACAAAATTGACACTTTAAATGCCATTTTATACTATTTTTTCCAACACATATATATTTACCTATCTAGTCCGAGCTCATATATGACATCCATGGCTCTTTTATCCTTCTCCTCCTTTGTGAGTGTCCTAGGCAGTCTGAGTCGAGCCGCATATATCAACGTTTCTTTCACGGTTAGGTGAGGAAACAGAATGTCATCTTGAGTCACAAATCCAATCCTGTCCAACCCAAGCTAATAAGTTCCTTTAAATCATCTGTTTTTACAAAATTACTTAGATCATGAATACATAACATTACCTGCTTTTGAGTAACTTTGAGTAGGGGTGTTGATTATAAGTAATTGAACCAGCAGAGGGGTCTCTTATCCTGCCTCCAAGGAGGCTCAAAAGAGTAGTCTTTCCACAGCCAGAAGGTCCCATGAGTGCCAAAACTTCTCCAGGATCAACTGCACCACTGATTCCATTCAGAATATCTTTCTCCTCTGAGAATGTCACTCCTTTAATTACTATCTTGTAGCTCACCTCGGTAAACTGCATATATTTATTTTGAATCTTAGGTGAAGGTATGATCTTCAGTGTACAGATTAGAAGAAACATTTTTATTATGAATGCTTAAATGCTGAGGAAATTTGACCTTGAGGTAGATTGGAAAGGTAGGTTCAGCTGGAATACTCCTCTTCTTCTTCGTGCCAGCTTCAAGATCTTCAGCTGAAAATGGTATATATATGCTCACAATATATAAAATTGTGTGTTAACCACTAACCACCAAAACTCAAACTAAAATTTTGTTTTTTTGGACATGAGTAAATAAATGTACGTATAAACATATAAAATAATTAAATAACCCACCTCCCACCACCACCAGTTATACAGGGCGGGCTGAAAAAATGACTACCCGGCCCGTCAAAACCCCGTGTTAAACGGTCCCCACCCGCTAGGTTGGGTCCGTTTTGACGGCTCTACTAAGTTCGTGCAGGCACTAAATAGATTATCTACAGCACACAAACTCTTATATTTTATAAGCTCTCCTTCCAAAAAAAAAATAATAATAAAAAATTAAAGGGAACAGCTTAGTGGTTAGATCATTAACTTGGTAATCACAAGATCACAAGTTTAACTCCTAAAATGAGTAACCTATTAACCTTATTGGTTTGAGATAATCATTTGGCTTATAATAATAATAATAATAATAATAACAATAATAATAATAATAATAGAACTCACAAATTTGTAATAAGGACCTCAGAATTGAAAGGACAGTTGGGTGATTGTGATTTTCTCAAACGCACTGTTTGGACGGTGGAGATGGGAAGGAAAAAGATAAAGGAAGTTGCATGGGACAAGTCTCGTGGAGTCGTGGATGATAACTAATTAATTAATTAGTAGCTACCGTCCAGCGCATCGCGATAAAGCATGATGTGTAAAATCAACAATTAATGATTTAAAAGCGAAAGATATACGGAGTATAATTTTCTTCTCTCTCTCTCTTTTTTTTTTAATATATATTTTAATCCAACTTTTGTGAATAAACTAATTTTTTTTTTTGAAAGAAAGTTTATCGCATTTTGATTCCACAAGTTTTAGCTAAATTCAATTTCAATTATTATTATTATTATTATTATTATTATTATTATTATTATTATTATTATTATTATTATTATTATTATTATTATTATTATTATTATTATTATTATTATTATTATTATTATTGTCTTTAATTTAAAAGTGAACAATTTTCAAGTTCCTATCAATTATTTTGGCCCTAGCTACTATCATAGAAAGGCATGTGCTTAAATTGAAAATAATGATATAGTCAAAATTGAAGTTGAAAATGAATTAAATTCGTGGGAAAAAAATGATAATTGTTCTTTTTTTTTTAAAATGAGATATAAGAGCAATTAAATTTTAAGTTAGTCAAAAACTCAAAATTTAGTATGCTTACAAATCAATGCATAAGGTTCAATATAATATGCTACTTTGTAGTTACAATTGTACGTGAAAATTATTTTTTTTGAATACTACTAGTTTTATTACATTGTAGTATCTGTTCATATACTTTCTCAACCTACTGAAACACAAGAGCCAATAACGCCTCCACTAAGGCTTAAACTCACAACCTTCCAAATGAAAGTCCAACCCGGGTACCATTAGACCACATAGTCCTGGTGTACGTGAAAATTATTTGTTTTTGTTTTTATTTTGTTTTTCATTATGTTGATAGTCATGTATTTAAGTATTTAACCATTATACTTATGATCACAACATAATTTGCCATAATCACGCTAGCAAAGCATGATGCGATGTTAATGAAGAAAAGTAAAATTTAAGGTAGAAATAAATACGCAGATATGCAATTAATTGGTATTGATAAATAAATAAAGAGAAAAGGGTCAAATACACCCCTAAATCTTACATGAGAAGTCAATTAGGCTCACTAACTTTTGAAAGATGTAATTAGATACATAAACATGTTAATTTAGTGCATCAAGACCCAAATATCTGTTAGTGATCTGTAATAATAGGTCACTAAGTTGTCCGGCCATATTCTGATGGCAAAAACTGACGACGGCAACCCGCACGTCGCTGGAGAAGGATTGGTTACTTTCTCCGGCGACCAAACTGGCCGCCAGGCATCTCCAAGGGATAGAGAAGGCGACTAGCCATCAATGGAGATGACGATCAATCAGTCTCCATCTCCAATCGACTGGAGAAGGCGACCAATTTGGTCGCCATCTCCAATCACCAGAGAAGGCGACCAACCCTTCCCCAACGACGTATTGCTCGTCGTCGTTGGTTTTCGCCATCGAAACATTACCGAACAATCTAGTGACCTGTAAATAGGCATTTGGGCGTTGATGCACTAAATCAACATGTTTGTGTACTTAATTATAACTTTCAAAAGTTCGAGAGTCTAATTAACTTCTTAAGTAAGATTTAAGAGTGTATTTGACCCTTTTCCCATGACCAAGAAAAAAAAAAGGACTTACGGTTCTCATCATCGCTAAATGGCTTGGAATCGGCGCTCTCATCGGGGCGTACGGAAAATCCGGTGAAGGAGAAGCCTAAGCTAGCGCTGGAGGCACGGCTGAGAACGGAGCCGCTGCTCAGCTCATCCAAATCCAGTTTCATTTGAGCACTTCTCGACTTCCGGATGTGAGTACTGTTCGTGCCGCCGCTGCCGCCGCCGCCCGGTGAAGGCGGCATGAGACGTCGGCTGGGCTTCCTGGACAGCATTCTGACGCTCTCCGGAACTCCTGATCCGGCGAACTCCGCCGACAGCCTAGGAAGCCTCGCCCTCGCCGATCCCTTCGCGGCGGCGATCGCCTCCACCAGTTGATCGGACTTGGTTCTCAACAGACTCGTGGAATTCGTTTGCTCCATTTGAAATTGGTTTACGGTGCACGAGAATCTAGCTAGCTCATGAAATGCATGGAAGAAAACGGTTACGCCATGAGATTTTATGAACTAATAACTTTACATGTTGGCAGTGAACAGTATTTTTTTTTGTGAAATGAAATCTGCGGGAGAGATAGAGCTTCCTCGAAATCGTAATATAATATAGTTTCTAAAATGCACCTCTCATTTTCATTTTCAGACTTTAGAGTTTAGAGTGGCAATCCAATGAGGGGAACTTAAAATTACAAAAACACCCCTGCCCCCTAGATATTGCTTCTTGCCTCTTCATTATTTGTTTGAAAAATATTTTCTACAAAATGATTTGCGGAAAACATTATATTTTTTGGAGTTTAGTTAAAGGTTAACATTATCCGACTACATCATGCGTGCTCCACTTGGCTTAGGGGATATAACTCAGTTGGTAGAGCTTCGCTCTTATAATTGAACTGTTGCGATTACAGATTTGGGTGTCTAATTATCCACGTGGTAATGATAATATCTTGTACCTAAATTTGTTGCTCAATTTTTCTAAGTAATGGGGAAGAAGCCTGAAACATGCCACTAAAAGACTAGTCTCATACTCTCACATTGAAATGGAATATTATATATATATATATATATATATATATATATATATATATATATATATATATATATATATATATATATATATATGGGTATTTTAACCCTAACACTTGCATGGGACCCTTTTGGGTCTTGTGAAAAATTTATTACGGGTGCGGTTATAGAGTTATATTTGGATCATTTGATAGTGGATGGTTATGGCACTATATTTGAAGCATTTGAACACTCTAAATGTAATTTTACCAAACAATTATTTTTTGACTTTTGTGGTGGTGAAACATTCTAACCCCCTCAAAAGTTCTCTCAAATAGACATATATAAATCAAACTAATACCATGTAACTGAGGGCATGTTTGGTAAATAGATAATTCATTAAAATTTTGGTAGATCCATCATTTTAGTATTTTAACCCATATCAAAACGTGAGAACAAGTGTTTGGTAATATGGTGGTTTGAAACAACGGTGTGCTCCAAACTACCAATTTTACAAACCCTACATTTTACACCAGTTGTTGATAACGTTTTGAGAAAAAACTTTTCTTTCTCAAAACACCCCTCAATATTATTATTTAAAAAAAAAAAAAGTTATATTATAAAGGAGCCTAAGGCTCCTTAATTGAGGAGCCTCCACTCCTCAATGCTGCCCATCCGCTGGTGGGCAAAGCAATTAAAGATATGGAGCCTTGAGGCTCCATTCCCACTTTTCTCACATTTGGGAAAACAAAAGGGGAGTAGCACATCTGCTCCCATTATTTTTTTATTTTATTTATTTTTATTGTTGTTGTTACTATTATTATGAAATATATGTATATCCTTATAGGTCATTTTACATGTTAACCGCTAATTTAAACAACTAATTTTATCAAACACCTTTGTATAAATTGCTAATACATTTCATGGCGCAGCTGGGCAATCCGCTAACTACTAACCATTGATTGCCTAAGAGGGTCTAAATGTCCAAAAGTACAATTCTCCCGTTTAGATGTTGTTAATAATTTTTTATTTTAACATATTTGTTATTTTATTCTAAAATGATTTCACAGCCAATCTAACTTTTCTCATAGGCAAAGAAGGATCTAATTTGACAAAACGCCTAGTAAACTATGACATTTCAAATACTTTAAATTGAATGCTAAACAAATTTTAAAATAAAAGAATAAATTTGTCAAAATTAAAAGTTAAGGAATAAATTTAAAAGGTGGAATCAAATGGTATATTGTGGTTTATGCTAAATTTAGGTAATTAATTAAGACAAATTAGTCCAATGGACAAGAAAACACAAACAATTTCATACTCATCATCTCCTCTTTGACAACGTAACACAAGTTAGGACTCTTCTTTTGTTTGGGGTTCCCTTTCTTGGAGGGCAGCACAAATGGTTAAAGAGCCTTGTCCCAAGTGCCCAACCATGAACCATGTGGTTGTCTTTCCACATGTACCATTTGAAATTGTGGGGAATTTTATAACTATAGGATTAGATAATGAATAATCAATCATATCAAATGTATGTGTAGGGATTTTTGGTAATTTTATTTTCTATATTTTGGAAAAAGAAATAATTAGTTTAACACCTCTTACTTAAATTACCATTAAAAATGCGATTTTAGGAAAAATTATAAAGTGTTGATTGATATTATGCAGTATATAATACAAATATGCAAGTGTAGTGAGATATATCAAGTACGGTTAATATTTATGTCACTAATATCTAATATAATATGCTATAGTTAAATAATTATATTAAGTATAGAGTAACAAAAGTATAGTTCACAGTTTGTTACATGTTAGTGTTTATTCACTTATGATCTCAACATAAATTGTTAGCTATCCACAAGATTGTAATTAGAGAGTATTAATGACATAATAATGGAATGGACAAAGAGTTCTAGGTCACTCAATGTGAGCCTAAGAACTGTATTCAATTGACCAAAGTATCGAGCTTATTCTTAGTACATTTAAATTATATTTATAACATGACATGACATCTAGTTGTTACAAGAAATTAAACTTAATATGATGAAGATGTGTATCCAAAGGTGATTTTCCTTGTAAATGGGGCTATCAGCATCCACAAACATAGGACACTTGTAATAAATTCCATGCATCATATCGTCAAAGTTAACAGGTAAGTTAATTAGGTGGCCCAAATGAGAATGAATCGACCACTCTAACCTTATGAAGAGTACTATTCCATGGTTCTTAACACTTTTCATCATAGTCAATTTGAGCTCGAGGTGATGTTCTATTACCAAATGACAAGGGTCGATAATATTATCAAACTAATCGAGTACTATGGTGTCAATAATAACTCAAACAATTTGTTACGTTTATGAAATTATATTAAGTACAAACACAATTCTCAACCTTAGAGTGGGATATAATGTCTTGTTTGATTGGATGTGGTTGCAATTCAATTACAACATAATTCTTTGATTACCCGAATTACAGTGTTTAGTTGGAGAAAATTGCAATTTTACCGAATTGCAATTCCCTCTATTTGTGGAATTAGAATTCTTACCCCCCCTCCCCCCCCCCCCCCCCCACCCTCTCATAGAAATTGTAATTCGGAACATTGAAAAAAAAATACTAAGAAAATGACTATTTTACCCTTAATAATTATTACGGAGTATTATATCACTTTTTTAATTTTACCATTATTCTCAATAATTTTATTTCTCTATATGAAACAATGTAATTTGAATTTCTATTTTAATCTCATCTTATTCTTTTCGATTGATTTATAATTCATTTCCTTCCTAATTTCTTTCTTCAAACCAAATCGCTGTTAAAAGAATGGACGGTTGGAATGAGCAATAACAGTAATTAATGTGGTTAGGCGTAATAATCAGAGTAGGAAGCAGCGGTTGATGCTGATGCTGATCCTTATGAAGTGAACAATTGAGGTGGGAAGACAACGTAGAAACACACCCCACAAAAATACATGTTTTGCTACGCGGTTCTATGTTTCGCCACGTGTACGGCACACAAATCCTCAATTATATATGTACGTGACATATGTCACCAAACAGTCACATCCACCTACATTTTCACTTTCACTTCAAATAATAACATTTGTAAACCATCCATTTATGAATAGTAAAACTCAATCATTTAGTTGTTGACGCATTCAATTTTTGTCTTTAGATTGACATTTGAAGTTCACTTTCAGTCCCTTCATATCAAAAAAAAAAAAAAAAAAAAAAAAAAACCACTTATAATTTGCCATTTTCTCAAAGCCAAACGTCATTCTTGCCCAAAAAAAAAAAAAAAAAAAAAAAAAAAAAAAAAATCTTGTTTTAAACTACTAACAAATTGTGTTAGCTATTTTGTCTAGCAAATAATATTAATAACAATTTATAAAGAAAATGTCTAGTAATTTAATTGTTTACTATTTATTAACTAGTAACATGTAAAATCATATAAAACATGAATCTATTATTTTATTCATTTAATCACTCTTAATTTTTTAAATTTTAGACGTAAATTTTAAAAATGATTATTATTACTCATTGCTTTTATTATTAATGTTATAATTAAAAAAAAGCATAAATTGAACTTTAAAAAATAAAATACAATCAATTGATATAATAATAAAAAATACTCTAAGAGCAACCTCAACAATACAAGTTTTTTAGTAGTTTTTGTAATGACAAATAGGGAAGAGAAGGAAGAGAAGAAGAAAAATAGAAGGAAAAAAAAAGGTTTCTAACAAAAAAAAAAAGTAAAAATTAAAATAAAATAAAGTTTATTTACGCGCTCAGCCAGTGCGCTTAACACATACCTAGAGTTGTTGCTAGACTTTTAATCTGCTTTAATAGTCCCCATAAAAGTTATGCATTTGTAAAAATAAAAAAGAGCAAAAAATTCCACTCATTTGTTGCAAAACCCCAAATTTTTACTTTTTCATTTTTAACATATTAGGACCAATTAGCAGTTACCAAACACTTCTCAAACAAAAATGAAGTAATCTACCATTTATTAAAAGGGTGTTGCTATTTGTATCATCCTCTAGTGAAAAGTGGGTGTAAATAATCTTGGAATTGTAAAAAGATAAAAATTTTAACAATTTCATAGATTGTGTAAATAACAATAAAGGTGTAAATATGGCTATGTGGTCCAATGGTACCAGGGTTGGACTTCCATTTGGAAGGTTGTGAGTTTGAGTCTTAATGGATGCGTTATTAGCTCTTTGTGTTTCAATAGGTTGAGAAAGTATATGAACAGATACTACAATGTAATAGAGCTAGCTCTTTGTGTTTCAATAGGTTGAGAAAGTATATGAACAGATACTACAATGTAATAGAGCTAGTAGCATTCAAGAAAAAACAATAAAGGTGTAAATATGGCTATTTACACCACCCTAGTCAAATGTAATTTATGAGATTCTATTAATCATTTTTTATTAAAAATTTAAAACTTAAAAACATTAAAAAAAATAATAATAAAAATAAAAATAAAAAACAACTTCTCCCCTTCTCCGGTGAGAAGGCAGCCCAGTGGGTCGCCTTCTACCTGGGTCGCTTTCTCTAGTGAGAAGGTGACCCACTGGGCTGCATTCTCACCAGAGAAGGCGAGGGGTTGTTTTTTTTTTTTTTTTAAATGTTTTGATTTTAAAAATTTTAAATAATTATTTAATTTAAATTTATTAAAATAATATTTCTAATTCCAATACCTAATTTTTTGTGTAATTAAATTTCTTAGTCAACATCGATATTTGTGGGATGAAACTATTGGTAATTTGCGCGTAGAGAATACTAACTGGACTCATATGACTCTATATATATGAGTGTGTTATGTATATGTATCACACAATCTATAAGCCATGGATGACTGGATAGAAAATTTTTGGCTCAAGTGCCAAATAACATCATGAACCAACTGCGATTTGTCATGCCGCACCCACATAAGTGATGATTCGATTCACAAACAAAAAAAAATTGTCCGCCTAGCCTTTTTTACAGGTAGCCTTCAAGTTACAGGTAATAAGTTGGTGATGTGGAGGTGATTTGGTAGAGACGTGTATTGTTTTGTAGATGTGGCAGCAATTTGAGTAGATGTGGCAGCCATTTCTGCAGTTTAATCTATTATAGGCAAAATTGTACTTTCAATTTCAATCCCAATTTCAATCCCAATTGCAATTTCATTCGACGAGTGAAGAAACCCATACCCTAATCTCAATCCCAAATCCCTAATCGCGAAGCAAAATTCATAATCTCAAACCCAAATCGGCCATCACTAATCTCTATTCGTAATTCGAAACCCTAAATCCCTAAACGCGACGACAATCTCAAATCCTCACTACCAACGAAGGAAAACCGAGTGCAAGAAGACTGGAAAGAAAATTGGAAATAAGCCTGGAACAATACTGGAAAGTGGACGAGTAAGGTATGCAGAACAATATTCTAATATAGTTATGAATATATGCTTTGAATAAGATGCTGGGTGATCCTACTGCTTTAGCTATTCTATGTAATTTTGTATTGATTGTAATGTAGTGGGGTCCTGTTATACTATCTTTAACTTGAATATGTTTGTATATTGTGTGGTCCTATATGCTTTTAATATGATGCTGGGTGGTCTTACTGTTTTAACTTTTGGTTTAATTTTGTATTGATTGTGATGTAGTGGAGTCCTGCTATACTGTCTTTAAATTGAATATGTTTGTATATAGTGTGGTCCTACTCCAGTTAGTAAAGTGTGTAGAAAGTGATAAAGTATGTTGTTGCTTTTATGTTTAAATGTGGCTTGCATTTTTTTTTATTTTTATTTTTTTGTCAAGATGAATGAAAGTGTGGAATTAATATTTCATCATGGTGGTAATTTCGTCAAATCCCCTAGGTTAAAATATTTGAATGGTGAGACAGAGGTAGTGGTTGTGGACCCTGACTTAATATGTTATCCTCACTTAATGAAGTATATACCAAAGATATGGGAAAATAGTCTCACTTACCTATAAGTTGACCTCTGAACCCTTTACAGCTTTAAAACTCTTACATAATGATGCTAGTAGTCTACACTTAGCTCAGATTGCTCATTAAAATAAAAAGTATGAGATATATGTTGAGCATGGGGTAGATGAGCCTAAGGTGGTTGGTTTATGTTTACCTGAGCCTGAGGATGATGAGAATGAAGCTGGATTAATGGGTGAGGAAGGAAGGGCAGAAGTTGATATAGTGGGTGAGAGATTGGGGGCAGAATATGAAGTACTGGGTGAGGAAGTGGGAGAAGAAGATGAATTACTAGGTGAGGAAGGGGGGAGTGAAGTAGATGCTGATTCTGGTGTTGGGAGTGACTATTATAGTGGCAGTGACCATATAAGTAGTGGCAATGAGCATATTAGTAGTGGTAGTGAGGATGTGTAGACTAGAAATAGGGATAAGAGGAAAAGGAAAATAGTAGTAGAAGCTGAACCTATACCACAATATGTGCCCACATCTAAAAATCCTTTAGTAGATGAGGCAGATTATGTGTACTATTGTTGGAGGAATAGTGTAGCACCCCCGATTTCCATGCCATTTTAAACTTAAATATGCAAGATATCTAACCACAAAACATAATCAAAGCACAACTGAAGTCTATATATATAAAGCCAGAAAACAGAGAGTGTTATGCCACGTCCACACTAAGTGAACGCACAGGCAACAACATCAACAACATCAATCTAAGAAGTCTATCAAAAGAGGCACACAGGCCCAAAATAAAACTAAAAGAGTCTAGGGGACTAAACTAGCCATCTCTATATCGTGCTCACCACTACTCGAGAACTGAAAAGCACATAAGTAAATGGGACGACGCCCGGTCAGCGAATAATGCTGGTAACCCACCAATACATGTTAAGTATTATACATAGATAGTATATACAAAATCATTTTCGGAACGGAATACTGTATATATAAGTTCAAAGCCAAAGATAGAAGTTAACCACAAGACTCTATATCACTCACAACAAGAATAAGGGAACACATCCCAAGACACAAGAAGCAACAACGACAACACAAGTAAGGCTCAAGGCATATTCTACCATCACTCAGTAGAATATCACCCAACATACTCAATACAAGAGAATAAGAGACAACCATTGGCAATACATGCCTTCGTGACATCACTCATCACGAATAGAGAAACACACAACGGTACACATGCCTTCGTGACATCACACATCACGAATCAATATTCCTTCCTTATGCCCGGTTCCAACCTTATGGCTACCCCCAACCTTATAGCTAGTTCCAACCTTTACCTCCAGGACCCCTGTATAGCCAAGTCCAACCTTATCCCTCCGAGGACCGTCTTCCCCATTCGCCAACGACCACCAACAATTCCACCAATTCATAGTACACGAGGGTACCGATCACACACTTTAGCAACACATGCCTCCCAAAAAATACATGAACCCGACACACAGGTCACAAACTCCATAATCACGTCATGGCCACCACGAGGACCACTGTCGTACCTTGGTGACTAATGTCCCATACCATTAATCGTGCAATCCAGGTACAGCCACACACACAACACCATCATAGGAATCAATCAACGGATCACAACGAAGATATGAAACCATACTCAACAAGAGAAGGATCACAATCTGACAACAACGATGATTAACGCAAGTCATCATCCACAATAGGAAAGAACAAACCACACACGCTAACATTTACACACCGAACTAGCATGCTTATCAAACGGGTAAACCAAACATAGTTCCGAAGAACACACAAGACTCATCATGGTTCAACGACTCACAAGGTTGAACACTTAGCACGATTCAAGACACCAACACCTACATGGAATCCTACCATATAGTTCTAGACATACGAAACATCAAGAAGACACTCAAAAGCCCAACAAAAGAACATCGGGACGTCAAAACATCAATTACCGAGCCAAAAGAATCACGGGGAACAAATCCCGAACCATCAACATATATGTACCCCGCGGGTGGGGCCACGGGTGGACCCCCACCTGTAGTTCGCCCGCAGGAACCAACGTCCCACACCACTCGTGCCCCGCGGGTGGGGCAGTGAGTAGGCCATTGCCCGCCGTTCCGCCCGCGGGTACCGAACCCTATACCAAAATATCCCTTCGGGGATTTTCAAAACCAAGCTCAAATTCAAGTCCAAAACATCCAAAATCTCACCAAATACAAAAAAATGACTTGAATCAAAGGAATAGCCAAGCAATGACATACATGAACCCTAATAACAAGCTCTAGATATGCATTTTCACAAGACAATGCATCAACACTCACATTTCATAGCAAAATCACATGTAGAATCCAATAAATTATCATATAGGTAATGAAGATAGATTTTGTAGAGCATGGGTTACCTCATCTGTTTATCCAACCAAAACTAACGCAACATAGGCTCAACTCATAAAACCAAGCTACCAGGAACCTGTGAATCAAACCGATCCTTCACTAATTAACAACTATTAAAACATTACTAACTAATAAAGGATTTAAACCCTAGATCTCTCCCAAAGCTTAAACATATACTAACTAACTAAGCTAAACATCTCTTTGGTAATTTACCTATAACATTAAACACTAATAGATAAGCTAATTAACCAAGGATTAATAGCAAAACTATTAATTAAACTAATATGAGCTAGATAGGGTTCAAACCTTACCCAACCATCTAACATTAAGCATCCTTTACCACTAGGCTAAGCTACCACTTATTAACTTAATTAAACAACAACCCACTTAACACTAAACAAGCAAGATAAACTAAGGTAGCAGCTCACCTCATCTTCTTCTTCGTTCTGCATGAGGCCAAACCCGCGGGTAGAGCCACAGGGGCCTCCACCACCCGCCGGCACCACGCCTCCAAGCCAACGCAATGGCCGGAAGCTCGTCGGAGAAGGGAGAGGGAGACACCGCAACGCCGAACTGCCTCCACCGCCACAAGATGACACCGCCGCTGCTCCTCCTCTGTCACCGACACTCCGAAACCCGCCACCGCATCTCTGAGACGTCGCCTGGGCTCAAGGGAAGGGAAAAAGCTCGCCTTTTGCTGACTGAACGCTGCACGGAACCACCATAATGACGTCGAACATCCACCATGGTCGCTGCTACTCCGTTTTTAAATTAAATAGCTATATAAATATTTTGTTATTAAAATATTTATTATTGGGACTATAATTTATTTTAGGAAAATACGGGGTGTCACAAATAGGGTGTTAGTTAAGAGGATCTCTCTTAGCCTTAGGTTTAGGTGTTTGAAATCTATGGCTAGGATTATCTCTTGTCTTGTATAAATAGCTCTACACCTCCTTGTACATATACACAGAACATATAGAAATATACAAGTTGAGTTCATTGTTTAACATGGTATCATAGCGATATTGAGGTGACTGGGTAGTGGGCTTTGGTTGGAAAGAGGAGGCGGCGCCGTCGGGAGAAGCAGAGCAGCCACCGGAGTTCTCACGCGTCGGCGCGTGCACACTGTTCCGGCATCTTCTCTGGTCGAGGCTGGTATTGGCGGGCTCGTCTCTGTGAGCCCAAGAGGTCTGGGGTGGTGGTGGAGGCGCGTGAGGTCATTTCCAGTGACTTTTCTGACAAAACGTTTTGGTGAGCCCATTTCGTCAAGAAACACAAGCAGTAGATGTTGCCGGAGAGAAGCTTCCAAGATCTGTTGTGCTCGCCAGGAAGGAACAGAGGTCGCCGGAGGGAGCTGCGCGTCAGGGGAACTGCTGCTGGTCGAGAGAGATGGACGGAAACCAGCGAGAGAGAGACAGCCGAGAGAGAGATGGTAGGCGAGGTCCACGAAGGTGGGTGGTTTGAGGTCCACGAAGTTGGGTGGTCTCATGGCTACAAAATAAAATGGCGTGGAGGTCTAGTTGATGAATGCTTCGAGAAATTGATTAGAAGCATAATGTGTGGTTAGGTTTGTGCTGCTGACGAGGAATAATTAGGGAGTAGGTTCTTTTGTTTATCGTATTAATAAGTCTTGAGCTTTGTGTGTGGTTTGTGATAGTTTGTCGCTCGTTTTAAGTTAATTTGGTATAGGAGCAATATTAGGGTCTGAGTTGAGTCAAGTACAGCTTGTTCAGTGTGCATAAACAGGGGTATTGTAGGAGTGGGCAGCACAGGTGCCAAGAGTGGGGTGGACCCGGCATATGCCGCGGGTAAGGGCGACGGTTGAAGAATGATTCAGAGTGAATCGATTTACGTGCATGCACCAGGGAAACGCTGTGGTGTTAGGCAGCGTTGATAAGGGTGCATGACTACATTGTGAGAGGGACATGTGCACTGTGGTCTAGCAGCGCTAATGGTTTGTGGAGTGAGAGGCAGGTGTGTAACACCCCATTTTTTCTAAAACCTTATAAACATGCTTAATTTGAAAAAGAATAATAATCAAACATAATAAACTTACTAATCATCAATAAGAGGTGTCACCGCCACAATCACCAAACACGGTGATTGCACAGGCATAGAAAGGATCTAAACATCAACAAGTTTACTACTTAAAACAGACTTGGGGAATGAAACCCCGGTGTCCAACACCACCAAAACAACTAGATAAGTCTACAACCAAATCTCAAAATAACATAAATGAAATAAGAGTTTAGACTACAACTAGCAAACTAAGCTAATCTAGTCTAACTCGAACGCTCTCATGAACTGGACCCACCTGATAGCACGAAGCTAAGTATAATGCCACTCAACCCTGTAAAATACTACAGTATATTCTTTTGGAAAACATTTGTTTCACACACTTAGATCAAGTATTCTCAATCACTTAAGCAACATTTAAAAATGCTCAACAGGATTTCTATATGCTTGCAACCTAATTATCGAATAGGCATAATTTCTCAATTATTTAGCTTATCAACAATCTCATGCTTTCACATACATATCTTATCGTGGCATTATACACTAATCATGCTCAAACTAATGGTTAATAATATACTTAATCTTTAACAAGCAATCTCATGCTGACATATATCTTAACAACAATCTCATATCATCATATATCTCAATAAGCAATCTCAGACTATCACATAACTCAATAAGCAATCTCATGCTATCATATAACTCAATACGCAATCTCATGCTATCAAATAACTTAATAAGCAATCTCATGCTATCAAATAACTTAATAAGCAATCTCATGTTATCATATAACTCAATAAGCAATCTCATGCTATCAAATAACTTAATAAGCAATCTCATGTTATCATATAACTCAATAAGCAATCTCATTCTATCAAATAACTCATTAAGCAATCTCATGCTATCATATAACTCATTAAGCAATCTCATGCTATCATATAACTCATTAAACAATCTCATGCTATCAAATAACTCATTAAGCAATATCATGCTATGATATAACTCATTAAGCAATCTCATACTATCATACTTCTTCTCATATTTTCATGTATTACATGCAACTCTTATAATCATGCAATAAAATGAATATGATGCTTAAGTATAAGTATAGATAGATATACAAATACACTATTTCTTTGGTAACAAGGAACACTTGTTAAATGAAGGTTTCTTAGAGTCACAATGACTCGCTTTTCTTTACTTTCTCTAGAGTCACGTTGACTCGCTTTCTTTAGAGTCGCAATGACTCGCTTTCTCTCTTTACTTTTACTCGTGGGCGAGGTAGGAACTTCACCATAATGTGAATGGACCTATCTGGGCTCGGCATCTAGCCGGCCTAATACTCATCTCTCCAACAGAACCACACTCTTGGTTCTTTTCTCAAACTCTGTGGAATCAGGTATCGTACTTGTCAGTGTGCACACCGCCTAACCGGGATTCCAAGCCCGGCGAGTAGTATCCTACCTAGTAACTCGGGACTATCGACCTCGTTACTTCACATCGGATCGCAATGTCCGTTTCTTTATTTACTTTCTCTTTTCTTCCAAAAGGACGGAGTCCAAACGGGCCTCCAATGTAACACCCCCGATTTTAAAAAAAAATTTAAAAACTTAAAAAAGAGACATAAAGCTAAACATTAATCATTAAGCAACGGAAGCAATGTCTAAACACGGAGGTGCTATGCCACACCTATATCAAACATAGGTGCACATGCAGATACTATAACTAAAGCAGTCTAACAAATCAACTACTTAGGCTCACAGGCCTCAACAACTATTAAAGGAAGATATCTAATCTATCTACAGGCCACTAACGCGCTCTCCAAAGCTACTCAACCTGTAAAAGATAAGGGATAACACCCGGTCAGCGAATAATGCTAGTAACCCACCAACATGCGTTAAGTATCATAATATACATACATATAATCAAAACCATTTGAGACTGGGAATATAGTATATATCATTTTCAAAGCCGAGAGAGGGGAAACATCAATAGACACATCAATCACTCACAACAAAGAACAAAGACCAACACACTCAATAAGACAATAGAACCACAAGCAACAAGCTCAACAATAAAGTACAACGTATGACCCACAATGAAGGATTCACAAAATACTTGCTCTTAAGCAATGGAAGGCCAGATTCACACCATAACGAGTTCCAAGTCCACATAGGACACAATCACACCAAGTCATATACCGTGGAGTCAGCACCACGGCTCGATTCATAGTGGATCAGTGTGGAGGGCTCCAAATCATCAATCAATGTGATACTACATGTTTTGAATATGGTTGGAAGTACGACATTTTTATCGCTCCGATCTTGCCCACCACCTTGGTACGAGCATGTAGCAATTGCCCTTGGTTACGTTAATAATAATCATTATCTACTATATACTATACTAATAAGAGCCCAAGAGAGTTAGGTCTATAATGGGTAGAAAAAATGGCGGTCAAATTTTTTAATCAAATGAATCGCTCAGATTGATCAGATTTTAATTTTTCATTGAGATTTCCTAATTTATCCTTAATGAATATGATTATCCGTTAACTTTTCCGTTAAATATTATCTTTTCCGTTAATTTCTGTTAGTTCACCGTTAACTTGCTCATTGATTTCAATAAGAAAGGTCTTGGGTTCGAACCCCATTCCAATCAAAGTTGGCATAATTAGTACTCTATTTTACTCTTATTAAATTAATAACCCCATTCCAATCAAAGTTGGCATAATTAGTACTATATTTTACTCTTATTAAATTAAAATAATAATTCAGTAGCTACAACAAAAAATAATACATATGCATTTCTTTAATTTAGAATTATGTGTCTAAAATGCCTTTTTTCAAAAAAAAATTATTCATTATCAATAAATTAAATAAGAGAAATAATTTCATTACTTATATTGTCTTTATTTTTCTCCAATATAAAAATTCTTTACATTCAAAATTCAAATTCATTAATTGGTTATATTCGCTACATTGTCCCTACAATGTCTTTATTAAAAAAATTATTCATTATCAATAAATTAATTAAGAGAAATAATTTCATTAGTATATTGTCTTTATTTTTCTCCAATGTAAAATTTATTTACATTCAAATTCATCAATTGATTATATTCACTACATTGTCTATTATCTTTTTTTTGCACTATTTTTTAATTAAATATCAAAGTTATAATACAAAATAATGCTATATATTTATTTGCCAAGTATTTTATTAATACCATGAAAAAATTTAAAAAAAAAATTAAAATAATAAAGCCAACCATATTAACTTGAGGGATTTGTTGACAAAGAGAGTATTTAAATCACACAACAAATTGAAGTGAGAAACTATCTCACAATGTCCTTGTTTGACAATCAGCAGTTAGCGGATTTGACCAGCGAATTATATCAATGGTTAGTAAAAAGATATTTGAAAAAATTAGTTTTTTAAATTAACATTTAAAATGACCTAAGGGTATAATAATAATAATAATAATAATAATAATAATAATAATAATAATAATAATAATAATAATAATAATAATAATTATTATTATTATTATTATTATTATTATTATTATTATTATTATTATTATTATTATTATTTTAATAATAATTTTTTTAAAAATATAGATGTGTTTTGGGAAAATTATTCTAAAAATTGCTAAGTGAGAAATATTGTATATTGCAATGTTTGTATTTTCAGTGATTTGGAACAAATTATTGCTTCAAACTGTTGAATAACCAAAACACTTCTTTAGCATTTTGATCTTTGGGTTACATCATATTTTACCAAGCGTCCAATATCTTTGGGTTACATTATAATTAAAATTTTTAAATTTTTGCTATATTTAAATTCCTTAAATTAGGAACTTCTTTATCTATAATAATTTATTCAACAATAATGGTTGAACTAAATGAACACTGAGCAAAACACCTAAAGGACTGGTACTGTTGAATCATTCATTGATCTTGTATATATGCGGGCATTCATTAAATATATTAGAACCCTTTGCAACGAAAATACTTGGTTACTATTTAAAAAAGTTTAGTAATAATTATAATGAATTCCCTATATTACGTTGTATTCATATACTATGAATTACATATTTAAATAAACAATTTAGACATTAAATGTTTTCCAAAAAAAATAAAATTAGACATTAAATTACTTATGTTGAACTTCTCATATATAATCTTATATTGATATACTTTCAAATATTTATTTAATTATAAACATTGGGTAAAAAAAATGACTATCAAATTATTAAATCAAATGAATAGTTCAGATTGTTCAATTTTTTATTTTTCCTTGAGATTTCCTAATTTATCCTTAATTATATGATTATTCGATCCGTTAACTTTTCCATTAAGTACCGTTAATTCACCGTAGTCTAATTCTAATATTAAAGTCTAATATAGAATTATAACTACAACATTAATTTAATTCTAATATTAAAGTCTTAATAGAACTCTAACTATAAATCCGGCAAATTGTGTTGTGAGCACGTGCCCACCCTGCAAGGTGGGCATGGTTCCATATCCATAATTTCTATACTGCAGATTCATAATTTCTATACTGTAGATTCATAAAATTTATACTTTAAATTTCAATTGTTGAACTCTATGTTTTCACAAATCAGAGAACTATATGTTCATAATTGATAACTATACAGTTTAGAAATTATTAAATTTACAGTATAAAAATTATGAATCTACAGTACAAATATTATGAATCTGCAGTATAGAAATTATGAATTACTGTATAAAAATTATGAATCTACGGTATAGAAATTATGGATCTACAATATAGAAATTATGAATCTACAGTATATAAATTATGGATATGGAATCGTGACCACCTTGCACACAGCATAACGCTCCTACTGTCAGAATCTCCTCAAACAATATTAGTATATATTTAATATTTTATGCTTTAATTTTTATTTGCTCTCCCTTATATTCCGTATTTGCCTATTTGGTTTCAACCATGCCCATACAATTATTTTATTGATAATTATAATCAATCTTGACTATATCATCTTGCATTTGTAAACTTAGAATTACCAATTTAAATACGCAAATTCAACATTCAATTATTTATGCATAAACAATTACAATATAAACTTGTCTTGTTATACTTTAAAATACTTATTTAAGAAAAATATTGGGCATTATCTCAATCACGCAATGCGCGTAAAAAACTAGTGTTAATATAAAATCCACAGGAGGGTACCCAATGCCTACTATTGCTCCACAATATGCTTATTTTAAATATGATTGTGCATATGCATGGATTACTCCATATGTGAATCAGATCAATAGTTATAATGAGCATGTACGCTCTAATTGTACTCATGAGAATGTTATATTAGATTGAAATGGAATGAAATTTTATTTTTATATGTTATTGTGATGTTAATGTGTTTTTACCGTTTTTAGCAATTCAAAATTAATTTACTTTTTATTATATTTTTGTAATAAGGTAAAATAATGCATAAAAAATTTGAGTTATAAAGAATATTAGAATAATAAAAAATAAAATTAATTTTATCATTAAAATTTATTAAACTTTGGATACTACACAAATAATTAAATAATATTATAGACAAAATTATTATACCATCACAATTTGAAATAAAATTAAATTAAATAATAAATATATTTTAAATAAAAACATAATGTTTGTGTTGACTCAAAGACCTTGTCAAAGTTATATGTAAAAAGGATTCCAGTTCTATGAAGGAATACTGTCCTAAAAGGAATAGATATTGAAGAATACTAGTTCTAAGAGGAATTGTTATTAAAGATCTTCTAGTTCTAGTTTGATTAGGAATAGCATTATTATTCACAAATCTGTTAGAAGTAGCTACTATAAATAGGGGTTGTCCTTTATCACAGAGATCAAGCATTCAACATTAATCTTGTGAGGTACGAGAGTCTTTGAGAATAGGATACTAAATTCCCCTAGAAAGTAGTACATGTGTTTAGGTCTCAATAGTTTGGTAGGAAAGATCATTCTATTGTGTAATCTCAGGTTTCAAACAGTGTACTTAAATATTGAGCTTTTAGTGGATTTAGGAAAGTTCTCAAATTGAGAAGTGTCTCGCAGATTAGGGTTGTTTGCCCGAACTACGTTACAGATCGTTTGTGTTACAACGTTTGTTTCAACATCACTGTGTGCTGCGCTTTTATATATTTCAATTGGTATCAGAGTCAAACTGCTTTAAGTTATTAGCAGGATCCTAATGGAGTTTCCCAAAGAAAGACTGACTGTCAAACACCAGAACCCCAGCCCTAATTGGTACAAACTTCTCCTACTGGCAAAGGAATTGCGTCCCAATCAAAACGAGAAGGGAGAATCCAAAAATTGAAGGAATTCAGTGCTACGAGTGCAAAGGGTTTGGACACATCCAGTCAGAATGTCCAACATACTTTAAAAGGAAGAACAAAACATATGTGACAACACTAAGCGATGACTCGGGCAGTGAAGAAGACAACAACACTAATTTCGTAGCATTCACCACAAATCATGAGAATGACAATGGAAACGAAAATGATATACAAGAACTACTAGATTCATATACACAGCCGCATGCTAAATGGGAACAAATCATCAAAGTAAATCTTGAACTCATACATGAAAATCAGTTTCTAAAAGATGAAAAAGAGAGTAATGAAAAACGCCTTAAAGATACTCAAAATGAATTAATGGAGTCGAAAGGCAGAGAGACCAAACTGTTACAAGAGATCAAGGCACTAACTGAGATGCCTAGATCTCTAAATCCAGCATCCAATGAAAGGCATTCTTCTGAAATTCCTGAAGTGTCGCAACATCACTTCCAACACTGAAGGAGGATCAGATGCTATTACTGTCACAGACTGGGGCACATAAAAGCATACTGCTTCAAAAGAAAAAATGATCTGTATTACAGACGAATCAACAGAGATTGGTCAGTACAAAGCAAGAAAATCTGGGTTTGAAAAGATCAGAATGTTGCCTACACCTCAAAAACTAGCAAAGAACAAAACATATGGTATTTTGACAGCGGGTGTTCAAGGCATATGACTGGAAATTCAGAAAATCTGGAAAACATTCAGTATAAGAATGAAGGACATATTACCTTTGGAGATGGAGGAAAAGGCTAGATCATTGCAAGCGGCATCTTGAATGTCCATGGGCTGCCTAGGTTGTCAAAAGTCCTCCTAGTACAAAGTCTAAAAACAAATCTAATCAACATAAGTCAGCTTTGTGAAGATGAACTCAAAGTAGAATTCTCTAAAGACAATTGCATTGTGTTTAATCAGCATCACAAGTGTGTCATGATGGGAAAAAGGTCCGCAAACAAATGCTATACATGGTATGGTGACCTATCTGGTTTACAGACAACCAACAAGGAAAAACAATCACGGCACCAACATATGGGACACATAAATTCTCATGACATTAAAGGGGACCAAGAAATATTCCTAGACTATTCAGGTTATTCATCAAACAGTAACACTTTCAATGTAGACAGTACAATGGAATCCATGAATGTGGTTATTAATGACACAATTTCAAGAATAACCACTAATGATGACGAAAGTCCCAGAATTGTTGAAACAACTGTTCCAACACCTCTGACTACTGTTATGCAGAATCACAAAACAGAAACAGAACCAGATGAAAAAAAGGATGATAGCTCTGCAACGATCATTATGAGCCCTGTTCTGATTTCACAGGAACCCTACCAAAATATTCAAGACGAACGCGAACCACCTCCAACCTATTTGTGTGAGACAGCCCTGGAGGGCGAGGGTGGCCTAGCGATGGCGACGGAGCGTTTTCCGACGATGATTATGTCACCGGTAATTGGAGAAATTCCAGTTTCGTCTAGGTTATCCCATGAAGATCCGATCAGATATTTAGAGATCATTTGAAGAGCTTTCACCGGATTTTGTGCTATTTCCAGAAATTAATGATGGCGCAGAGTTAGTATGTTCGAAATTCCGGTCAGGAAATCTAGATGCGATCGTAAGGCAGAAGAGACCGATTGATGGAATCTCAGTGGATTCATGTTTGCATGGCCAGAATACATCTCCGATTAAAAGAATTCTCGACAGATTGTCTCAACTTTGGCGTCGCGCTCATCCGATGGGCAATTTCCTTTCGGGATGTCGCGATTGAGGAAAGTGATGAAATCAGAGGCGTTGGCGGTAATAACAGAGGAAGAATAAATCAGAGGAGAAATTAGCAGTGATAGGCTGATTTAATTGGGATTTTTTAAAAAACAAATCATACTCAAAGATAGCACTCACCAATAACAGTGATACATGGAATCAGTTAAAGGGAAAATGAGTCAAATGCCAAGCTTTTTATGGAATCAAGGATTTTGCCAAAAATTTGACAAAGGGGGAGATTGTTGACTCAAAGACCTTGTCAAAGTTATGTGCAAAAAGGATTCCAGTTCTATGAAGGAATACTGTCCTAAAAGAAATAGATATTGAAGAATACTAGTTCTAAGAGGAATTGTTATTAAAGATCTTCTAGTTCTAGTTTGATTAGGAATAGCATTATTATTCACAAATCTGTTAGAAGTAGCTACTATAAATAGGGGTTTTCCTTTATCACAGAGATCAAGCATTCAACACTAATCTTGTGAGGTACGAGAGTCTTTGAGAATAGGATACTAAATTCCCCTAGAAAGTAGTACATGTGTTTAGGTTTCAATAGTTTGGTAGGAAAGATCATTCTATTGTGTAATCTCAGGTTCCAAACAGTGTACTTTAAATATTGAGCTTTTAGTGGATTTAGGCAAGTTCTCAAATTTAGAAGTGCCTCGCAGATTAGGGTTGTTTACCCGAACTGCGTTACAGATCGTTTGTGTTACAACGTCAGTTTCAATATCACTGCGTGCTACGCTTTTATATATTTCAGTTTGATTAACTTTAATGAAGGTGGTGTAAATAGTATAATTTTCTATTTACACCACCTATAAAGCTAGCACACCTATCGAAGAGTGGTGTAAATAGCATTTAGGGTGGTGCAAATAGAATTACCCTATTAAAATGAAGGGATATAGAGCTCTACGAGACGGCAAATTATACCATGGACCAAGGTCTACCTTGCATTGTAAACCCTAGTTTAAAAATAACATTCAGATTCTGTATTTATAGTTGACACATTCTATACATACACTTGATAGTTAGTTTCTGTACATATAGCTATCATATTATGTGTCAGCAATTATCAAGTCAAATTCTGTCTCTATAATTGACATATTCTATACCGGCAGTTGATAGTTTCTGTACACGTAGCTGTCAGCAATTATCAAGTTACATATTTACATGTACATAAACTTTTAACTGTAGGTACAAAATGTGTTAACTGAAAGTACAGAATTTTTGTATCAAGGTTCACCATGCAATATGAACCATGGTACCATGGTCCATGGTATAACAATTGCTATGAGACATGCTGCCCTACAATGAACAGCATCCTTGCTTTAAACTGCATTATATTTAAAGTTCAACTTCACGACATAATCATATCATAAGCTCAGCATATCACCAACTAAAACAAATTGTTATGTACATTGTACAATACTGCTAACAATGCCACTTATATCACACTTGAATCACTAACAAATCTTTCCATGTACAGTAAATGAAACTATCAGAACTCAAGCCTGGCTAAAAGCAAGCAAAAAAAACGACCCTAAATTTCCAGAGCGTGGAATCCCGAATAAAAGAATGTAATACCTACAACCACCATGCCTTCACTAAAATCCACTCTACATACACACACACACTCATGATTACAAGTCTCAGACATTGATATAGAAACTGGCGTCAGACCTGTGTGCTTGTAAGGCATCTCCATTGCCCTACACGAGGTCCCTTGTCTAAAAGCAATAGCAAGCCTGGATTGTTGCCTGATATTCCAAACGCATACCTAAAGACAGTGCCAAGTATGTAAGTTCGGGCCACAGATTTGGGACATGTCAAATGGAGAGAATAAGTTTTAGGAGAGACTAAACCAATATTAGAATGAAACGCCAAAAACAATAGTATCAAGTTTATGACCCGGTGACCCCCATCTAAACCCAAACAAGGATCCCTATGAGCATATTGCGAGGTATGAATTAAAACAGATAAAGAGGCAATGGTTCATATGTTGACAAAGGTAATATTTTGGTGTAAACCACGAGGTGGTCCGGGTCTTTCTCTGTTCGTTTAACGATCCAAGTCCACCCGACTAATCCCCGTTCGCTCCAGGAGGCACGGGAGCAGGCCCAAGGACAGAATCATCACTTGTGGGAATCAAACCCAGGTTATCCCATAATTCTCCCCCACAAAGAGAGCTCATTTGCCACTTGAGGTACCCCATTGGGTTGACAAAGGTAATATAATTAACAAGAATAATGAGGTTTGTTAAGTGCAGAGTAAAGAAACAACTCAAAAATTAAGAAATGAAGTTGAGAAGGATCTACTCACTTGCATCGACGCGTTCTCTTCCTCCAGAAGGCAAAGGGTATGATCCACTGGACAAAACAAATTAAAATATGAGCTACGATGGAAGATTAGATCATACCATGAGCCATTAACTAATACATATGATAATACTAATAAAAGATAAATGAAGCCCAAATTCACACATAAGCCTGCAAAAGCCTTGTACTGTATGTTCTTATCACAAAACCCTATGAAATAATAAAGCAATATATGCTATCGTCCTCCTAAACTTAAGCCCAAAAACTATGTTCTTTCCCATTAATAAGAGAAATTTTATGCTTGACAAAAATCACATTTCTTGCAATAGTATGCACAGAAGTGTAAATTCCAGGTCTCTGAGAAATCATACCACTTACTCTGTACATTCTGGGCTTGAGATCAATTTTGGACATTAAATCATACAATTAAAGGCCAGCTGGATAAAGTAGAGAAATTCAACAGGGGACTGCTTTATGATTAAAATTTCCAAGATAAATTCTATTAAAAAGTAGTTAGAGTGGTAATACTCTATAGTAGCAGATAATTAAATAGCACACTAATTTAGGCAGTTATTTTGAGGGACAAAGACAAATTTTTTGGCAGTTTCAACTCTCAATTGTTAAAAGGTAATGTTGAAAACTTGAAATGGATCGGAATAAGTGAATTTTCAAAACCAAGTAATTCACTATTTTGCATAACGATGTAGAAAGATCTTCAAAATGGAAATGGTTATGTTTTTCCTCTATTTTCTATCATTTCTGACTGTTACAAAAAGGAATTGGGGCTAGTTAGAATTACTGAATTAGAAAACAAGAAGATAAGGCACATATTATATTGGAAGGTTATGTAATTTATGTGACACAAATTTAATGCAAATACTGGGTGGTATATTTGTTATGTATCATTAACTTTGTTATTATAATACCTTGAATAATGAGAAGAATGAAAATCTCCCATTGGTAGAGGTCTTCCTCACAGGTGCACTCCTTGCTGGTGACATGTCTTTGTACAAGTGTTGGGCGATCTCCTTCAGCAATTCCAGCTGTGCTTTCTCAGTCCGCATTGACATAATTGTCTGCCTCATTGACTCCTTATCAGCCTCAAGTGCTTGAATCCTCGCATACAGCTTCTCCATATCAGAATCTTCCATATCTGTATAGTTCAATGAATACCTTGGAGTTGTGGTATAATAATCACCTATTTTGACAGGTGTTTTGGGATTAGTTACACCATTATATCCTGCCCCTTGATGAATGGAATCAATTGTGTAAACTCTGTCACCCGTGTCATTGTCATCTTCAACTTCAGTTGAAGTATTCACCTTCCTCAAGTTTGAACACCCGTGTGCCTCTGAAACACCACACCCATGTGCCTCTGAAACACCTATCTTCCTTGAATTTCCACCAAACATTGGAGATTGAGCCACAAATTCATCATCCATATCTTTATTTGTTGCAATGTAAGTACCAGAACTATTAGTTGAGATTTTCCTCAAATGCCTAGGCCTCCTTGGAGATTGATCAATTGCGACCTTATCAAGCACATTGTTCTCGTTAAACTCCCCATCAGGATGACTGATCTCGGGACTCTTATCCAACTGGACGATCCTACACTCCAGATCTTGACATTGATGTTGTGACCGAGGGGTCTCCCCAAACACATGTTCCTCAACATCCACAGCCTCATAACCCTCATTATTGAGGCCATAGTTAACTAGCTTCTCATCGAAGCATTTTATTAGGGGGTAATCATCGGAAACCTCAGCTGCACCATCATTCCAACTCAAATGACCACCCCTTGCTTCAGCCTCAACCTCAGCCTCGGTGAACCCATAACTCATTATTCTGTGTTTATACATTCTCACCTGACATTCCAATGACTGAATTACTTGGTCCCTCGTATACAATAGGTTCTCCAAAGAAGCTAGCTCCTGCTGGTCATAAGCCACTTTCTCCTCCGTAAATCTCTTAAATTGTCTAAATTCCATCTGAACCTCCGCCTTCTCTCTTTGCAGCCTCAAGATCATTGACATAGCCTCATTGGCCGCCGAAGAGGCTGCATTCCTCTCCTCATCCAACTCAATACTTAAACCCTGAATGGTCTGCTGCTGATTGCTGACCATTTCGCGAAGTGCAGAACATTCATCTTGTACCTCAATCCGGGCCGTCTGAGGTAAGATAACCTTAAGTGTGGCATCATCGCACTCATCGTACTTTCGCTTCACAGAACGAAGCCTTTCCCCTGAAAACTGCCTGTTCATAGGGGAAAAGCTGCACTCGCAGTCGCAGCATTTTTCCAGGCTAGTCGACGGGGACATATTCTCAGAATCCATACACTGATACGCAACCAATCAAACCCTCTAACCTTAAATCCACAATTAATGCCCCAGAAAGATTTTAAAAAATAAAACACAAAAAGGTAATTATTTAACCCATTAAAATCCTGTACTCAAATAATATTCAAACAAATCTACGTATTATCCCCAATCCTCAATCACAACATACGCAATAAAACCCCTGCAAAACACCAATAAACCATCAATTCCCGTCCAATCAACCCCGAAATGATAATGCGTACACATGTACACAGATTTTCGAACAATACATGACATATATCGAGAGAAGCGTACCTGGAAACGGAGAAACTGCAGGAGAAAAGTTCCCCGGAGAGAAACTATCTCTCCGGAAACTGGAAATTTGAGGAAAAAGGTTGAAGAAGAAGAATAATATGGGAGCTGGCAGGCACCACAGAAGCCGGACGGATTTTTGTCAAACCCTAGAGAGAGAAAGAGACAGAGTTTGCGATGCTTCGTGTTCGTGTTGCATTCTAGTTTTCGTATTTTTAGAGAGAGAAATCGAATATAAATAAATATATATATATCGCGGACCAGATTTGATGAACAATCCGTTCAGGTGTAATGTACATTTGTTTTAAATGTAAATGAATAAACGTTTACCAGTGTCAATTTTGTAAAACTTCTTCCCCCAATCAAATTTGTATATCTCTACGGTGGTCGTGGACTCGAGGTAGTTAGGAGCGAGTGTTACCGGTTCTGGATGAGGGGTAGAATGGGAATTTGACTGAGAATAAAACAACGGAAATAGATTTGGCGTCGTGGCGTCCACAATCGGACTCCGGAGTAAGGAAACATAAAATACAAATAATTTAAGGCAAAAATTTGTGTGAGATTGCTCACGAGTCTTAATTTGTGAGACGAATCGAATCTTTGATTAATGAGCTTAAAGGTTTAACTCATTAATCAAAAATTTGACCTGTCTCACGGGTTGAGATCCGTGAAACGATCTTACACAAATGTTACTCATATTGTAAAATTATACTGTCTAAAAATAGGTAATATTCTAAAAGATAACACTTATGTGATATCGTTTCACGTGTCTTAATTTGTGCGGCAGATCGAATCTTTGATTAATAGACCAATTCTTGAATTAATTGGTTAAATCTTTGACCTCATTAATCAAAGATTCGATCTGTTTCACGGATTGAGATCTAGTCTCACACTAATTTTTGCCTATTCTAAAATATTATAATTTATACTTACTTTTTCGTACGTATATATATTATAATATTTATATGCAAAAAAATATTGGTGAACATTAATATTCTTAATGTTAAAATTATGATTATATTAAAATAATATAAATAAATAGCACAAATCACATAATTGTATATTAAAATTTAATTATTAACTTAATTTTATATTTATATTAAGAAGATTTAATTATTATTTCGTCCGTCCTATTTACTATTCATTGGTCAAGCCAATTCTTTCTTCACGACTTATTTTTTTTAGTTATTTTTAATTTTGATTTTTTTTGTTTAAATATATATAAATTTATTTACTAATACTAAACTTAATATTGTGAAAAATTAAATTAAAAATAACTTCAGTCAAGCCTCGTTAACTGAACCAGACAAACAAAATGACACCGAGTGAGTATATTTTATCTATATGTATTTTTAGTAAAGAAAATTATCTAGAAGTATATTATTTTGGTAAATAATGTACTCCGTATTTAACAGTGTAACGATATTTTTTACATTAAAAGATTAAAGTAAAATATCACATGCACACAAAAAAATATGGACATAATTCAAGAATATTATTTATATTGAGTTAGTTAAAAGGGAGTTGTATTAAGTATTACATATTAATGTCAAAGTAATATTGTATAATATATTTATTGGCAATAATGCATATGGAATTTTTTTTTTTTTTTTTAGTACTATTGACTCTGTTACAATAGTATTTGTTAATACATACTTTCTCAATATTTTAATGTATAAAAAGTCGTCGCCTCAACTGGAGTTTGAACCTGTGACTTTCAATTTGGAAGAGCCACCATTATTTCGCTTGATTAATACTTTAACTAAATTAACTGCAAACACATAATAATTGAACTGAATTAATTGCTTTTTCAAAATGTATTAATCGTTAATTAATTGATCAAAATGTGTTTACAATTAAATTAAAACACATGGTTTTTATACACATTAAGGAATCTAGAAGTTATTACTTCATCATTACAATAAAAATGACTATTATAAGTTTTAAAATGACTTTTAGACACTTTGATTTACAAAAAAAAAAAAAAAAAAAAAAAAAAAAAAATTCAAAGATATGTTTTCTAAATACTTGTTTCATTAGAAAAGTGTTAATAAGACATAAAATAATCTTGTTTAAAAAAAAAAAATGAAGAAGAGGACATAAATAATCTTGATAATATTAAAATATTTGTTATTTTTATTAATTAGTATTTGCGCCCGTGCGATGCACGAAATGGATTTGTTGTAATATATTAAGAATATTTGGATTGATATATGATTATTTAAATTAGAATATCAAATATTTATAGTGCAATTGAAAATATGGTTTGAATCTTTTATATGTTTTGATGTTATCATTGCTTGAATTTGAGAAAATAATTGCTCAAATTAATAGCTAATGTGTAAATGTACACATGCGATGCTGTAAAATATATTTATCACTGTTTATTATTTTTTATAAATTAGGAAAATGTGTTCATTCTTTAGCAACTCAGTTATATGAATGAGTTGCTATCCTAATTCATTAATTCGTATGGAAAATATATTTTTGTCTAGATATATAGCAATTTTATCATTTAAAAAAAAAAACATAATATCACTTATTGTATTTACACATTATTGAAACCTCATTGTATACGATATTAGTAGTAGCAACACAATCTTGTCAATCCTCGTCTATAGTTAACATCTTCAGTCTATTAGGATGGGTGACTCGGGTGAAAATATATAATTGTAGAATATCAGTCAATTAGTGATCATTTTATATTTTCAGTCAATTAGTAATATCATATTCATTTTCAGCCAATTATTATTTTTTATTTTCTTTTAATTAGTCAATTAGAATATCAGATATATTGATATTTTTACCTAGTTTCCGTTCTATTTTTAATTGATGATGTAAAATATTATTATTGAAATATTTCCCTTCCATTTTAATTTACTTTTACTATTGTTTAAAATATACATTTACTATTGATGATGTAGAATATTATTATTGAAATATTTATGTCCAATTTTTCATTAAAATGCAATGATATGACCATTTTTTGTTCACTTTAGTCAATTGTGAATCATTTTTTATTGTAGTCAATCCTCTTATATTTTCAGTCAATTGGTAATATCATATTCATTTTCATCCAATTATTTTTTCTTTTTCAATGAATGAGTTTATTAGAAATCAGATGCGGTGATATTTTTACATAATTTTCATTCCAATTTTAACTAATGATGTAGAATATTATTATTGCCCATTTCATTTTTAATTTTTGTTCTATTTTTAATTTACATTTACTATTGTTTAAAATATGCCTTTACTGTTGATGATGTAGAATATTCTTATTGAAATATTTTGTTTTCATTTTAAATTACCTTTACTTGACGATAGTAGAATATTATTATTGAAATATTTTTGTTCTATTTTTAATTTTCGTTCCATTGTTTAAATTTGTGAAATATTTATGATATAATTGTGATTTGATTTATTCTACTGTGTAAAATTATAGAGAAAAATTAAAAAGTAATGATTTGACCATTTCCTTTTCCATTTTAATCAATTATGGATCATTTTTTTTAACCCAATTATTGATATTTATTTCTATTTCCAATTAACCTAATTTTCATTCTTTTTTCAATTTTTAATTTTCAGTCAATTATTAATATTCATTTCCTTTTTCAATTTACCTAATTTCCGTTCCATTTTTATTTGATAATGTAGAATATTATTGTGAAATATTTCTGTTCCTTTTTAATTTCTGTTTTTTTTTTAATTTACCTTTACTATTTATTATTATTTGGGCTGAAAATTAGGTAAATATGATTTTGTTTTTAATTATAGTATAGATTATAAATTAAGAGGGCTGGTCACGGTTATGATTTTTATTATATTACGAATTAAAATTAGGGTTTTTATTATACTTGAACAATAATATTACCAATTATATTATAGAATATAATACCATACATAATATTACCAATTAATAGATTTTAGTTAACTTTCATTTTACATTTTCTTACCAAATAAGCATTATTAATTATTTGACTAATAAAATATTTAATTAATTGACTACAAAAATTTGGACGAAAAAAAATCAAATATGAGAATTTTGCTTTTATATATATATATATATATATATATATATATATATATATATATATATATATATATATATATATATATATATATATATATATATATATATATATGGAAATTTCTATAATTATAATTTATATTGATAGATTTATAATTAATAATAACATTTAGAATTTAAAAAAATTTGTTTTAAATTTTGTATGATTAATATAATGCATACGTATATGTATGTATGTATTTTTAAAAAAATTATAATTATTTATCAAAACATATTTTGTTAATTTTATAATTTAATTTTCTTAATTATATTTCATATTTTATTCATTACTCCGTATAATTTAATGAAATTGTCACAAATATTTTCACAGTAAAAATATTATATTTCTCAATTTTATTAATTATATTAATTATAATTATCAAATATTGTGACAATTACCATAATAATTTTATTAATTATATTAATTATAATATTTGTTCTGTTTCAATATTGAAATATATTATGAAATAATTTTCTAATATACTTATTTAGTAAATACTTAATATTTTGATACATTAAATTTGACCATTTAGTACATGAAATTAATTCTTTAATTATAATAGTATTATAGCTTAGTTAATATATGTGTAATAACTCTCTCTCTCTCTCTCTCTGTATATATATATATATATATATATATATATATATATATATATATATATATATATATATATATATATATATATATATATATATATATATATATATATATATAGGGTTGCATTCACATGCAGACCCCCTTAAAATACAAACGTGTGGACAACATCTAGCCATAGGATGTGATAAGATGAATGGATTAGATGGAGTCTTAATTCTGACACACGGATTGTTAATTACTTAAATGAAGGGCAATAATGTGAATGCAGCCACAATGTAAATAAGGAACGAATTCTATTTTGTATATTAATTCTATAATTAAGGAAGTTGAATACTGACAGGATTTGAATAATGAATTCTATTTTGTATATTAATGCTATAATTAAGGAATTGAAGTTGAATACAGAAAGGAGTTGAATTTTACCCATCGTTGGTAGTTAGTTTGTTGAGTTATGCATACAGTTTATCAACATTGTGCACACGTTTTTTATTACTAAGCCTATAAGCTAATACTAAAGTACTCAATATTGTGAAATTTATTTAGTTTTTACCATGGTTGAAATGTATTTAGTTGTGCACGCATACTATTTAACGCCAATGTACACCCACGTATTTAAAAAGTTAGCGCATACGATAATATTGAACTAGTCTGTTTTTAATTTTATCCATGGTTGGCATTTATTTAGTTGAGCTATGCACACTGTTTGACGCCAATGTGCACACCCGTTTGTAATTACTAAGCCTATAAGCTAATAGTGAACTACTCACGCTAGTGAAATTTATTTAGTTTTTACCGATGGATGAAATTTATTTAGTTGTGTGCGCACATAATTAAAGCCAATGAGCACTCATGTATTTAAAAACTAAGCGTATAGGACAATATTGAGCTAGTCGCTTTTGTGAAATTTATCTAATTTTTATCCATGCACCCAGTTAACACAACTGTGCACACATGTGTTTATAAACTAAGCCTACAAGTTAATCGTCCAATAGTCACTTATGTAAAATTGATTTAGTTAATGTCCATGGTTGAAATTTATTTAGCTAACTACGCACACATTTTAACACCAATGTGCACGCATGTATATATTTACTAACCCTACAGGCTAATAGTGACATAGGCACTTCTTTGAATTTTATAGTGTTGTGCGTGCACACAGATTTCCGCATCTGAGCACACACGTATCCATTTACAAAAAGTACAAGCTAATACTCAACTAGCCACGTCCGTGAGATTTATCGAGTTATTATCCACAAATGAAATTAACTAAGTTGTGTCGGCTAGTGCACATGGTAGTATATATGTGTGTATTCGGTCATACCAGTTTAAGCAACTAGCTTTTACTTCAACTTTCCACGTACAAATGTCTAATTTTGACTACTCCATATCAATATGAAAAACAATTAGCTAGTTTAATATCATACTCTCAGATATAAATAAGACAAAACACCATGGATTTGTGCATTGATGTGGTCTGTAACATTATGATAAATGAACATTTACTGATTCTATTGTTAGCAAGGCAAAGGGTTGGAGTGTAGTTATTGTGCGATGTGCTACGTTTACGTCGTCCTAGAATTCATAACGAGGCTAGTCTAACCTTAGGAATTTCGATTTAGGAAGAAGTAGTGAAGACCACCTTGTGATTTAACTAGGCCTAGGATGAATGTGTTCATCTACTGTAGAAAACGTATGCACCCACACTCAACGCATTCGTACCAGATCACAATACAAAATACGTAAGCACACAGTTTCAATCGTATGTGCACACGGGATCTGAACAGTATAAACCACGATAGAGGATAACGAGAATATAAATATTAAATGCCAGTACTATCCCACGACATGTAATCAAAAACCAGTCAGGAAAAAATATGAGGAATAACTAGTCTATACAACTGCAAGTAAGATAATGCAAAAAGACCCTAGCGGCAACCACAAGTTTACATCGTAGGAAAAGGAGCAGAGATACACTGGTACGCCCGACATAGGTTCTGTGATTTGTGCTCATTGAACTTGGACACCGCCAGTTCCTTCGTATACTGTAGCCTAAGTTTCTGCAGCATACTAGAGTCCCCCTTCACAAGGCTGCAATCCCACTTTGAATACTAAAAAAAAACACCACAAACAAATCAATACTGCGCTAAACACAATTAAATACCTGTGCACAGTACAAACAACATGTTTGCAAGGAAATAGGACTACACAAAGCTTCGTAGAGTGCACACATTCGCACAAATAAATGCACAGATCTAACTAAGACAAAAATTCACAACATAAGACCAAAGAACTTGTAAATTAAAACATACAATCAAAACTTAATTAGAACTCGGAAACAAGAACATGAAAACAAATCTGGATAGACTATAGAGTGCACACATTTGCACAAACAAATTCACAAATATAAATGAGACAAAAACTCACGACATCAGACCAAAGAACTTGAAAAACATACAATCAATACTAAATAAGAACTCGGAAACTATAACAGTACTAAACACATATTTTAATGGGAAAACAAATCTAAATAACCTGTTTCAAGCTAGCAATCATAGTAACCTAAATCATCATCGTAAATGAAATAGCCATACCTGGCAATTAAATTTACATGCTTAGCTTCAACAGTCAAAGTGGTCAACCTAAGTTTATAAGTAATTATAGAACTAGACTAGAAAAAGGCAATGAAGAAAAATCAATTTAAGCAAATGCAGTTGATAAGCAAATGTTTCTATCACAACTAACAATCTAAATGAAGAAAAATCAAGAAATTAAAAAACATACTGGATTTTGATTCTTCTTCATCTTCATATATAATGATTCATTGATATGTTCTTTTCTACCATTATCTTCCTATTCTTTATTTTATTTTCTTTCTACTTAAACGAACACATTTTCATAACAGCAAACAATTTTATACATTAACACCACTAAACATATTATAACTTTACAGGAATGGATGCATAGCACTACATTATCTTTTTCACTAGAGCAACTAATTTATCTTAAAATGAAAATAAATTTTATTAAAGCAAATGGAACTTTAAAGAAAAAAAAAAAAAAAAAAAAAAAAAAAAAACAAACCACAGACACCAGACACTGGAAACAAAAAAAAAAAAAAGACCATAGACACCATTCTCACACCTAATACATGCATAATAATCAACCACAGAAAGCAATTAAACAGGCAAATACATACAAAAAAAAAATCCCAAAATCAGAAACCCTAGCCCCAATATCGCCCATAAATCAAGCGAAACCCACCGTCACCACAAAAAAAAAACACACACCATGCGTAGAATGAAGGAATCCCCCGACAAAACAAGACAAACACGACGAACAAACAGAAAACCAAAAAAGTAAAATAAAAATATGGCGACAATACGCACATCGGCTGGCACCTCGGACCGGTGGTCCCCGCCTCTTCGATGCGCCGCGGTCCCCACCTTCCACCATTGCAACGTGGAAGTGAAACGCAAGAGATGAAACCGAGATGGACGCGAAGCCTGGAGACGTAAATCACGCTCGGGCCGAGAACTAGAAGCGGAGAGACAGAATAGAGAGCTGTTGCGCTTGGAAGAGGAATAGCTAGACTAATTTGACTAGGTCTCAAAGATAACCAAAATACCACAAATAACCCCCTACCAAAAAAAAAAAAAAAAAACACTTAACGTAAAAACCCCCGCACGCGCGAAATAATCAGCCACAATCTGGACCATCCAATCCCACCATCCAACGGTCCCAAATTGTCCACAGGTTTGTATTTTAACAAGTGTTTTTACCTGAATGTAGTTCTATATATATATATATATATATATATATATATATATATATATATATATATATATATATATATATACACACACACACGGGGTTTTACGGTGCGACGGTGCGGTCAAATTCCAGAATACACCAACAGTGTTAACAATATGCACCAACAGTGTAATAAAAACACACCCCAATGAAATGTAATAAAACATCACAAAATACACCACAGACTCAAAAAAACACACCATATAACTCACCAACCCCAATGGTGTATTTCCGAACAGTGTATGGTGTTTTTACTCACACCTAATGGTGTGTGTTTGGTGATGCAGGGCTCTGTTTACTCTATTTTGTGTGGTGTATTTCCTAACGTTGATGGTGCATATTTGGTGAACTATTGGTGTTGCCGCACCGTAAGAAATAACCGCACCGTAAGACACTGCCGCACCTGAACCCGCCTATATATATATATATATATATATATATATATATATATATATATATATATATGTGTGTGTGTGTGTGTGTGTGTGTGTGTGTGTGTGTGTGTGTGTGTGTGTGTGTGTGTGTGTGTGTGTGTATATATATATATATATATATATATATATATGTGTGTGTGTGTGTGTGTGTATATATATATATATATATATATATATATACACACACACACACACACACATATATATATATATATATATATACACACACACACACACACACACATATATATATATATATATATATATATACACACACACACACACACACACACACACACACACTTCTAATTCTATATTTGATATGCATAATTTGTGTATGGACATACTTTAGAAAAATATTCATTATTAAAAAGGGAATATAATTTAAAAAGTCAAGTATTAATTAGATTGCCTAATATAATTGTCTCACTAATTGATTTCATGTTACTATAATTCATACATTTAAAGATTTTTTATAGTTAAATACATATTAACTGCCTTAATTTAATTATTAGTCAAATCTGTAGTACTAAAAGTATTACTTTTAATTTTTATAAATAAGATATAATATTATTAAGGGAAAATAACACTTTTTCCCCCTGAGTTATATACTTATAGCACTTTTTCCCCTGAATTATTTAAGTGGCTCTTTTTCCTCCTGAAATGTTAAATGAACATATTTACCCTTAAAATAAATATTTAAAATAAATATTTCATTTATTTTTCTTCTCCAACAAATTATTACTATAATTTGGTTCAAACCAAACCAAAATATTTCAATTACAATTTATAATCAAAACGCGATATTTAGAGTTTATTGAAACGCGATATTTCATTTACAGTTTTTTTTATTCTTCAATTTAATAAATTGAAATCCAAATATTGGGTTCTAGATCAGAATCATAACCGAAAACTTTTAATTCGATTGCTATAGTGTCTGGTTCAGTTCGAACCGAATCGTGGTAATCGCTACATATACGCACTAATTTGTTGGAGAAGTAAAATAAATAAAATGTTTACTTTAAGGGTAGAAATTTCAATTTAATATATTAGGGAGAAAAATCACCACTTTTAAAATAATTGAGGGGGCTAATGTGCTTACATAAATAATTGAGGAGGAAAAAGTGCTATAATATATAACTTAAGGGGAAAAATGTCATTTTTCCCATTATTAAATTAAATGGTTGCTGAGACTTTTGATTTACATGCTAACTCAATTTTTAATCAAGTAATTATAATGATTGAATTCTTTTTATTTGGATTTCACAATTTGTTCGAAAAGCTAAATCAACAAACACATACATACTTGATTGCCTAACATTCCTGCATGAATTATATTTGTATCTTATTTTCAATCTCATTCATATGCATCAAATTAATTTTAAAAAATGAATGCGTTAAGAACGATAACACATGTTTTTAAACACGTTAAAAGTGATAAATTTTTAGAATATATTTGCAACGAATTTTATAGTAAAATAGTAAATGAATTAGGATGATTTTGTTTTTAATTATATATAGATAGATTGATTCTATTTTATTTTTTAAGTAAAATCTTCCTTAAAGATTAATAGTAAAATAAAGCTAACTTATTAATATCCGATTCTATTACATTTTTTTACGCAGAATTTTTTTTCAAGATTAATAGTAAAATAAGGCTAAATTATTAATAACCAATTCTATTCTATTTTTTATGCAAAATTTTTCCTAAAAGATTAATAGTAAATATCTTAATGATTCTTTTTCTTATACTGCTTATTGATCCTTTTTCATTTTTCAGAGTGTAGAAAAAATTTCCATGGCTAACATTTCCTTCCATTCATTTCCATTTTTTCATATTATTATTAATTTCCTTCCCAATATTATTCTATATTGTTTTGGCGTACGGCTTCCTTCCATTCATCTCTATTTTTTCATATTATTATTAATTGTTTAGGCGAGAACTTGTAAAGGAGGTTATTATTTTTATTAATTAATATAGAATGTAGATTACCAATTAAAATTAAAGTTTTTATTATAATTAAACAATAATATTATCAATTATTATTTGAAGATTTTGTAAAATAATAAGTAAAATTGTATTACGAATAGGAAAATATATGTACTTTAATTTTAATTTAAATTATTAATAATTAATTCTATTTTATTTTTTAACAAAATCTTTCTTAAAGATTAATAGTAAAATAAAGCTAAATTATTAATAACCGATTTTATTACATTTTTTTACACAAAATGTTTCTTAAAGATTAATATAGTAAAATAAAGCTAAATTATTAATAACCGATTCTATTACATTGTTTACGCAGATTTTTTCTTAAAGATTAATAGTAAAATAAGGATAAATTATTAATAACCAATTATATTCTATTTTTTACCCAAAATCTTCCGTAAAAGATTAATAGTAAAATATCTTAATGGTTATTTTCCTTATACTGCTTATTGATTCTTTTCCATTTTTCAGAGTGTAGAAAACATTCACATGGCTAATATTTCCTTCCATTATTTTTCATATTTCCATATTACTATTAATTTTCTTCCCAATATTATTATTAATTGTTTGAGCGTAAGGCTTCCTTCCATTCTTTTTCATTTTTTTCATATTATTATTAATTGTTTAGGCGGGAACTTGTAAATAAGGATTTGTGTTTATTAATTAATATAGAATATAAATATAAATTAATATAGAATATAGATTACCAATTAAAATTAGTTTTATTTTTAATATTATATTTGAACAATAATATTACCAATTATTATTATTATTATTATTATTATTATTATTATTATTATTATTATTATTATTATTATTATTATTATTATCATTATTATTATTATTATTACTACGCAGTAATTATGGCAATCCCATAATTACGCCAAAAAATAAATACACTTTTGACCTATACAATGAGTAATTGAGCATGAACTTCATAACTGTCAAAACCGGCACCATGAGAATAAAACAACTTAACAAAGCAGAACTTCATAAGTTCGATTACTTCAATAATCAACGCAAAGAACTAAGAAGAATATAATAATAGTCAATTGATGTATTAAAGACGATTACTGATATATCGTGTCGTGTATATTACAACAGAAACACTTAACCACTCCCCATTCTCCAATCACCCATGAGTCACACATTTTATTGTGTGGCACTTTAAATTCTTGACTAATGACACTATAGCAAAAAAATGAAGAGAGAGAGATTAGAGGAGTAAGCACTCAGCATCCCTTTAAACGGGCAGGAGTAGGCACCACTCAAAGCGAGATTCACATGAGGCTGCCTTTCATCAATGATAATGAAACTTCAATAGAAGCAAAAAATCAATATATGAAATAGACTTGGAGTAACCATAGAAATATTCAGAATAAATCATAATCTAGGCATATGATATGAATAGCTTTTTGCTGAAAAAAGTATTAAATTTGGATAACACAACCATGAAAAACATATTGTATCTAATCCAATCAAACTACTTGGATGCTAAACCTACCGTTAATTTCGAAACGCGACTGAACTGAATGATCAAGGCTGAAGACCTAGTGGGAAAAAAGGGATGCAATATAAAATGAAGACTTATAATTTTTGTAGTCATCAACTTATTGTATTTATAGGTGAAAAATATGAGAATTATAAATTTGTAAAAAATTTCAAAAAGAAAGTGTATTTATTTATTTAAGGTATTGCCCTAATCAATTCATCATATTAATATTCCTAATTAATCTTATTCCTAATTAATTCATAATATTGATATTACTAAATTTCCATTTTTCATTTTCTTACCAAATAAGCTTTATTAAGTATTTGACCAATAAAATATAAAATATTTAATTAATTTGACTATAAAAATTTGGGCGGGAAAATGAAATAGGAGGATTTTACTTTTATATATATATAGATAGATGTTGATCAACAATTCCCCTCAATTTGGTATTTGCAAAGTTCATCGGTAGCATTCAAAATTGGACCGCCAGTCCTTATCACATACCACACAATTTTTAACTTTCAACGAGTAATTTTATTTTTAAATATTTAGGTGATCCAATTTTGCTGGATTAATTATATTGTGAGTTCCATATATTATCCTAATTTTTTTTAGTATATTCTTCTGGCCACTATCATGCACTTTACAAAATTCTCATCATCTCAACGAATACTTTCATATTCTTTCCCATAAAAAAGGTACCCACAACTATCAAATGGCCCTTCCTTATCTTATTCTCATTATGATTTTGAACCTAAACTCAGCTAGCATTCGGTCATGTACAATAATGATGTTGGAACAAAAACATTGAGATCGTACCCGGTACAAACATGATCAGTTTTGGTGTGTGAGATCCTAGTGTATCCTCAATGACGAAAATATGTGATCTGACAATCTTTATTTACTTTCCAAAGCCGACTATACTCTCAGATTTGCAAATTTGCAATCCACTACTATTTTTTTTACATTCTTACAATTTTAACTTACTCTAAAAAATATATAATAATAATAATAATAATAATAATAATAATAATAATAATAATAATAATAATAATAATAATAATAATAATAATAATATTTAAATTTATTACTCCTTATGTCTTATTTTACTTATCAAATTTATTATATATTATAGTTAAACTAACTCTTTATGTTTCACTTATTTTCTTTAATGTTTTCCTGCATGTATTTTTTGTTGTTGTTGTTGTAACTAATAGTAATTTTAATGTAATTTTAAATATATAAGTTTTATCTACTAATAATAAACTAAATATTTTGAACAATTAAATTGTAAATAACTTGAGTAAATTCTTGTTATTCCAACCAAATGCATAAAATAGAACAAATGGAGTATTAAAAGAAAGGCACATGCAATTGGCCAAAAGTTATATATATATATATATATATATATATATATAGTCTAGATATACACCATCAACATTATGAAATGCACTACAAAAACACACACAAATTAGGTATGCATCACCAACAACACACCATTAGGTATGACTAAAAGCACCACATAGTGTTCAGAAATAAACCATTAGTAGTAGGGAGGTATATGGTGTATTTGTTTGGGTGTGTTGTGTATTTTTTGGTGTATTTTTGTATTTCATTGTGGTGTATTTTTCTTACATTGTTGGTGTATATTGTTAACACTGTTGATGTATTATGAAAACCACCGCACGAGAGGGTCTCGCCGCATTTGAGCTTTTTCCTATATATATATATATGGAAGGGATCTGGTGCGGAGAGGGCTCCCCGTGCGGTTGTGCGGGTGGACGCACATTAAGCATTAAACTGACGCACTTTAAGTACACAACACACGCACATTAAACACACAAACAAAACACTTTAAGCACAAAACTCATGCACCTTAAGCACAAAACTCACACACCTTAAGCACAAAACACACGCATTTTAAAATTTCAACAACTACTAACATTAAGCACAAGACTCACGCACCTTAATTAAGTACAAAACTCACACACCTTAAACACAAAACTCATGCACCTTAAGTTTCTACAACTACTCACATTAAGTACACACTCACGCACCTTAAGCACACAACTCACGCACCTTAAAACCGCACATGAAACATTCACCCGCATTGGAACTTAATTCTCTCTCTCTCTCTCTCTCTCTCTATATATATATATATATATATATATATATATATATATATATATATATAGTTTACTCAACTAGATACCACCATTAATTTAGTTGCAGCACCAACCAATTTGATACGAAGTATATACTTTGATTTACAAAAATTTCTGCCGCCATTATTTAAATGTGCATTTTAAATGAAACACGCCTTATTACGGAGTATATATTAAAAATATGATATGATGTTATGTTGAAAAAATACTTTTTTTAACCAACAATTTGTAAATTTTATTATAAATTCTTTTTCAAATTGATGTATTGTTACGGTATTGAATGATAAGAGTATTTTATCTTTACTTAAAAATTTATGTGGAAAAAAATTACAAAGACAACTAGTGCTATATTTGAACTGTTACATTGAGAATATTACTGTTACATCAAAGCCTGCGGAGCGAAAGTTCATTAGCGTATTCTTTTTTATCTTTTCTGGAAAATTGTCAAAGTACATTGTTAACCGTTACTTGGGGAAGCTAAAGTAGTTAACTTCTTGTTTCGTCCGACAATTGTAAAGGTTGGCAAGCTTCTTCTTCCTCTTTTTTTTTTTTTTTTTTTTTTGGGCTTTTCGGCTTTTTGTTTTTGTTTCTTTGCTTTTTGCTTGGTGCAAATTCTCACTTGCAGATAAGTTCTTTCTTAGCTTAGGTTAGGTTTAATTTATTTCTTATGATTTACCAGCCTTTTATTGGATCTTAATCTAACTTGGTTTTGTATGTGAAATAAGTATATGTTGTACTGTGAACGGTCAAATAATGTTAAACTCACTTAAAAGGATTTTATCTATAATACTTTGGGCTTTAGTGACTTAGAGCTGTCAAAATAGACTCAATCGTGCCCTTTTATCCCCATTACAAGTTCTGAGTTCTCAATTTTGTTAGATTATTTATCGCAAATTATGCCGTGGAAACGTGTTCACCATGCTTGGTAAACACGGTCCCAAAGGATCCAAACGGCATCATTTTTATCGAAAAAAAATAAAATTTAGTTAATGTGCTGTTAACGGCGTTTTGCATTCTATGTTCAGATTATGAATTTACATTTATTAAATTATGAATTTTTTGTAATGAGATTATGAATTTACAGTTATGTAATTATGAATTTTCTGTACATTCATAATCTCATAACAGAAAATTTATAATCTCATAACAGCAAATTCATAATCTCATAAAAGAAAAACATTTATTAAATTATGAATTTTCTGTTATGAGATTATGAATTTACAGTTATGTAATTATGAATTTTCTGTACATTCATAATCTCATAACAGAAAATTCATAATTTCATAACAGAAAATTCATAATCTCATAAAAGAAAATTCATAATTTCATAACTGCACATTCATAAATCCATGCCTGCACATTCATAATTTATGTGTTGAAGAAACTTGCGCGAAGAGAAAGTTAAACCGCAAAATGTGAATATGAAGAAGAAAAGTCGCGCTGTTAATTAAAAAAAAAAAAAGATTGGTGGAAGATAACAGTGCCCGTAGGCACCGTTACCATTTAGGACCGTTCACCATGGATGGTGAATACGGTTCCATGGCATAACGATTGACTATTTACTTGATAACAGAATGTTACAAGTTCTGAGTTCCCTCAACCAATTTGGTCAGACTATTTACTTGATAGCAGAAGGTTACAAGTTTTGAGTTAGACTCCCAATGATAGTACGTAGCCTATTGACTTTCTTGGTTTGAACGAGTCAGCTATGAACCATCTGTATTGATTTACTTTCTTGTGGTCCTTTGTTTAGTGGCAAAAATGATCAATATAAATCATCAAAAATTAATATTTTTTTTTATTGTTAAGTGATGAGAAAAACTCGTAATCATCATTTGAAAGTGTGCACTTATTAACTCTGCTTCAGTGTAATAGCATGCATGTAAACCCGTTGTGCATCTTAATTTAAAAATGAGGATGACAACCTATAAAATACCTGCTTGTTTAGCTCTTTTTAATCCGAATTTAAAATACATTTAAAAACTATCAACTATCTATCCGTCTCGAACCCAATATATATATATATATATATATATATATATATATATATACCAAGTGTTGGTCTTATCCACGAATAATAATAATAATAATCCTACTGACAGGATAATAGGGCTGGCACCCGACCCGGATCACAAATGGGCATTGACTCAGCATCACATGGGAACCCAACGGGCAGAACTCCAACGGTTAGGAATTCCAACAGGTGTCACCTTTATTGTCTTTGAAGCCACCATTGATGCCACCTTTGATGAGAGAGAGTTAAAGCCTCAACGCCTCATTCATGACTCTTCATATTCTTGCCGTTAGCTCAGCTCCCCAATGATGACTCTTCATGTTGTTACCGTTAGGACCTAGCATAAATAGAACTTCCCTCAGCTGAGCAGGGGACACATTGTACTTTCTATACTGAGACAAAAGCGATACAACTATCGTATTCTCTTATAGCATTGTTATATTATTATTTGACAGTAACGTTATTACCGTCACCTACGAAAAGGATTATTATTTTCTGGAAACTGAAATTATTCTGAAAGAAAAATAACCACGAGACAATGGGATACAATTCAATAAGCTAACCAGTACAATGAAATGTGCTAACCTCGTACGTGAGTCACTGTTTTAACAAGGAGTGGTAGTGAGTCCGCCCCACAATGACACGCTTCGTTCCATAATTTAGTTGTCTCATAGAACCTAAGTGTCAGCTAGATTGGGTATCTGTTGGAGGATAAAAATGTAATATCCTCCCATCCTTTTTATTTTCTATTCTTTTTCCCTTATAACCAGTGTATCCATCTCTCTTAATGAATAATATCAAATCATCGTCTTTCTTCTTCATCTTCTCTGTAACTCTCGTTCCTCCCTTTCTCCCATCACTCATGTAGCATAATCCGACATGGTATCAGAGCGGCGAGGCAGCCATGCCGCCGCTGTCACCGTCGCCCAAAAATCGAGTCAAAGCACGACTCATCCGGTGATGTCTATTGTTAAATCCCTAGGTCCGATTGCTACGCAGAGTAGTTGATCAATTCCGCAGAGGAAGTCAATCAATCCGATTGCTACGCAGAGTAGTCAATCAATTCCGCAGAGGATTCCGAGTTTGGAGCAGTTGACGTCCGTAGCCGATCCGCAGAGGAAGGAAGAACTTCTCAGTCAGAAACAGATGGAGGAATCTACAGATTCAGCCAAAGCGGTTGTATCTCTCCATCTGAAATACGTTCAGAGAGCCATGGCTTTGAAGTGCGTGGACTCAATTGAGCGAGAGTTTCTGGATCAAATACCGTCATCTACGCTCCGTAGAGTGCCGGAGAAGCGGATCCCGTTGATTGGGGATTGGTTTGTTGAGATCCAAGTTGTTAGTCGAAATTTAGGCCAGTTAGCCATCAGACAAGTCTCCGCAGCGAGGCAAAGAGAAGAGGAACTTGGAATCAAGCAACGGCAAGCCGAGGAGCAGAGTCGAATCGCATTGATTTCTGATTTTGAGAATAGGAAGCTCCTATTGATTTCTGATTTCCAGGTATCATCATTGACGCCCTTTCTCGATTCGCATCAAACGTTTTTTGCACAAATTGCTGGATTTTTTATTGTTGAGGATCGTGTTTTGAGGATTGGTGGTGGTTTGATATCTAAAGTGGTGGTGGAGAATTTATGGGGCGAGACAGTCTTCTTGCGCGGAGCCTCGGACACTGCGAATGCGAGGGTTTAAAGTTCTTCGATTCTAGGGTTCACTCTCTCCCCAATTCCTATTGTTTCCACAAGGTTTATTCCAGGAACATGGGTTCTGACCAGGTAATTGCTGAATTGGTTGGAATGGGATTTGAATTCTCTGATATTACAGATGCTGTAAAAGCAGTTGGTCCATCAGTAAGTCATGCAATTGAGTATATATTGGATGGTTCACATGGAAATAAGGGCACATCAACTAGTAGTACATGTGTTGCCCCCAAGACCAATTCTAGGCAGAAAAGAGCCCCTAATGCCTTGCCTGCTTTTGATAGAACGAGGCAGTTTAATATAAAAGAATGCCTGAAATCAGCTTGCAAGCCCATAAAAAGGAAGTACAATGATGAACCTGTATCACACTGTGAATCAGAGGCATTGCAGAGGACTCTAGAAGGTCCTACTGAGCTTCTTCCTGTGATGGATACTGATATGTGCAATGCGCATGAAACATCTGTACCATCGAATTGCAAAGATGAAGAGGTCTTTGGCCAAGATTGGGAAAAGAAGGTCAAAACTTTGTTGGTCAAGCACTTTGGGTTTTCTTCCTTGAAAAGTTTTCAGAAGCAATCTCTGGAAGCTTGGTTGAATCACAAAGACTGCATTGTGCTTGCAGCAACTGGATCTGGGAAATCTCTGTGTTTTCAGATTCCAACATTGCTCACTGGTGAGGTTGTCGTTGTTATTTCACCGTTGTTATTTCAACGTTATGATGTTTTCAGAGGGACAGTATGTTATGCAAGTGTGCATGCTCATCATGGAAGGATTGCAAGCCGAAGAGATGATTTAGAGTCCCTTGCTTATACACTCGTCTTCCTTCTCCGTGGACGGCTGCCTTGGCAGGGATACCAGGGCGAGAACAAAGATTACTTGTCTGCAAGAAAAAGATGTCTATTTCTCCAGAAATGCTCTGTTGCTTCTGCCCTGGTCTTTGTTTTTTAAGCATGCAGTTTGTTGAATATGTTGTGAATTTGAAGTTTGATGAGGAACCAAACTATGCCAAGTACATTTCTTTTGATGGGTTAGCTGGTCCAAATCCAGACATCAGACCCTTCTTTGTATAATATTGGTTGCTGTATTGATTCTCTTTTTTCGATCTTTTGTATCTAAGCTGGACATGTAGAATCTACACGCTCCAGCTTACGGGGGGTGTTGGAGGATAAAAATGTAATATCCTCCCATCCTTTTTATTTTCTATTCTTTTTCCCTTATAACCAGTGTATCCATCTCTCTTAATGAATAATATCAGATCATCGTCTTTCTTCTTCATCTTCTCTGTAACTCTCGTTCCTCCCTTTCTCCCATCACTCATGTAGCATAATCCGACAGTATCCACTATAGAACTTTTATTTCAAGGGCTTTTAGACCCATTCATCGTGTCAGCTTCTCCACAACTTTTTTGCCTAATCCTTTGGTTAGCGGATCCGCTATATTGTCTTTTGACTTTACGTAGTCAATCGAGACAACACCTGTTATGAGAAGTTGTCTAATGGTATAGTTTACGACGCATATGTCTAGACTTACCATTATACATATGACTCCGTACTCTCCCAATTGTGGCTTGACTATCACAATGCACACAGATTGGAAGTACGGGTCTTTCCTAACTAGGAATATCCTCGAGAAAATGTCGTAGCCATTCGGCCTCTTCACAACCTTTGTCCAAGGCTATCAGCTCAGATTCCATCGTGGATCTAGCTATCACGGTTTGTTTAGAGGATTTCCATGCAACGGCTGCACCGATTAGTGTAAACACGTAGCCACTTGTGGACCTGGAGTCCTTAATATCAGATATCTAGTTAGCGTCGCTATACCCTTCAAGTACATCAGGATATCTCCTATAGTGCAGTCCAAAGTCACGAGTAGACCTCAAGTATCTCATAACATTTACTATTACATTCCAATGCATAGCAGCGTGGTTATTGATATATCTACTGAGTTTACTAACCGCAATGGCAATGTCCGACCTAGTACTACTCATAAGATACATCAAACTACCAATAACCCGAGCATATTCTACTTGAGAAATACCCTCTTCATGGTTCTTGGTTAGATGAACGTTTGTATCAAACGGTGTCCTAGCCAATTGATCATCATCCTTGTTAAATTTTTCAATGATTTTATCAATATAATGAGATTGGCTCAACACAAGACCATCAGGTCTTCTAATGATTTTAATTCAGAGTATTAAATCAGCCAAATCCATATCATTCATGTCAAATCTCGCATTTAACATGTTTTTGGTAGACTTGATCATATGATCATTACTACCAACGATCAGTATACCATCTACGTATAAACAAAGAATGACATACCCGTCTATCGTTTCCTTAACGTAGACACACTTGTCACTCTCGTTTATTTTAAACACGTTGGTTAACATCGCATGGTCAAACTTCTCGTGCCATTGTTTAGGAGCTTGTTATAAACCATATAGCGATTTAACCAATCTACACACTTTCTTTTCTTGGCCCAGAACAACAAACCCTTCAGGTTGTTCCATATAGATTTCTTTATCTAACTCGCCATTTAAGAAAGCGGTTTTCACATCCATTTGGTGAACTTCAAAATTTTGCAACGCAGTTGTGGCAAGTATATCCTAATTGAGTTTATTCTTGTCACGGGAGAATACATGTCGAAGTAATCAAGGCCATCGCATTGCCTGTAACCCTTAATTACAAGCCTAACCTTATAGTTCTTAATGGAACCATCCTGTTTCATATTCCTTTTAAAGATCCACTTAGATCCTAAGGGTTTACTACCCGGAAGAGGATTAACCAGTTCCCAAGTGTGATTCTATAGGATAAAATCCACTTCACTTTTAATAGCCTCTTTCCACATTGGTCCTTCCGTAGAAGTCACGGCTTCTACATACGTTCGAGGTTCAATTTCTAACAAACAAGTTAGAAAATCTGGTTCATTTTCTAATAAACAAGTTAGAGTACTCGAATCATACTCTAACAAGTAAGTTAGAAAATCAGTCAGGACCAAATGATTTTACAACTCTTGCCCACTTACTGCATCTCAGCTCGAGCTCGGGTTCTTTCTTAGATTCCCCACTATCATTATCCATAGCTTTGTCAAATGTCTGTTTTGACGTACTCGGTCCCTCGTTGGATCTATAAGGAAATACATTTCCAAAGAAAGATGCGTTCCTTGATTCTATTATCGTGTTCTTATGTACGTCCAGATTATGGGACTCGCGTACTAAGAACAGAACCAGTAAGCACTACTATTATGTGCATAGCCAATAAAGATACAGTCCACCATCTTAGGACCTATCTTTATTTTCTTAGATGTTGACAAAATACTTTGGCAAGATACCCCATACTTTGAGGTATTAGTATGAAGGCTTCCTACATTTCTACAGCTCATAAGGAGTCTTATCGAGCTTCTAAAAGATAATTACTTCTCAAAATTGCCTCACCCCACATACTTTGAGGTAGGCCCGAACTTATAAGCATCGCATTCATCATATCTTTCAATGTATGATTCTTACGTTCGTCAACACCGTTCGATTGAGGTGCGTAAGGTGTCGTACGCTCGTGTATAATTCCTACACTTGCGCAGAAGTCACCAATAGATGCTTCGTACTCACCACCTCAATCGCTTCTAACCTTCTTAATCTTACAATTAAGTTGGTTTTCAACTTCATTCTTAAAAAGAATGAATTTCTCCAAGGCTCCGTCTTTGCTCTTTAGCAAATACACATAGTAATAACGTGTGCTATCATCAATAAACGTGACATAATATTTATTACCACCTCTTGTTTGTATCAATTTAAAATCTCACAAATCACTATGGATTAATCCCAGTGATTCAGTTTGCCTTTCAACCAATTTGAAAGGTGCTTTAGTTAGTTTTTCCTCAACACAAATTTCACATTTATTATTTGTGTTAATTTGAAAAGTAGGAATATGGTTCATGTTAATTAATCTAGGTATAGAATTAAAATTAACATGACCTAGTCTACCGTGCCACAAATTGGAAGACTCAAGCAAGTAAACAGAAGTAACTTTGCTTTTATTCATGATAATAGGCATTACACTGAGCTTAAAAAGCCTATCAGTTACATAACCTTTGCCTACAAACATTCCTTATTTTTACAAAACTACTTTGTTCGACTTGAACACAATGTGGAACCTGAAGGAAACTAAAGAGAGAAGCTATTCTACAATGATAACTGGAGTGGAAGCCCTTTTATCTTATCCTCACTTTCTGTATACAACACTAACACAACACTTGCATATATATACAAGATGGAAGCATTTGTTATGCCTCTTCACATTCATTAACATTTATGGCTATTAACTCATGGCTATTCACATACCTGCCTGTTCATATCTAACACTCCCCCTCAAGCTGGAGCATAGATATTAATCATGTCCAGTTTGTTACAAATATATTTAACCATATCCCCGCTGAGCCCTTTAGTTAACAAATCAGCTAGTTGATTGCCACTACACACATGAGCCATAGAAATCAGTCATTGTTGAGCATTTTCACGCACGAAATGACAATCTACCTCAATATGCTTTATCCGCTCATGGAACACTGGATTATTCGAAATGTGTATAGCCGCTTGATTATCACACCATAGACGTATGGGCTTCATTACCTCCACACCAACCTCTCTCAAAATATTGTGTACCTAAGTTATCTCAGATGTCACATGAGCCATTGCCCTATATTCAGATTCTGCACTTGACCGAGCCACAACAGTTTGTTTCTTGCTTTTCCAAGAAACAAAATTACCTCCTACAAACACACAATACCCTATTGTAGACCTCCTGTCACTTAATGAGCCTGCCCAATCAGCATCATAAAATGCCTCAACTCTCATATGTCCACGATCAACATATAGAATACCTTTCCCGGGTGCATTCTTGAGATACTTTAAAATTCGAACTGCTGCTTCTCAATGAGTTTGCGTAGGTGTTTGCATGAACTGACTTACCACACTTACTGGAAAAGCAATATCTGGACGTGTAATGGTGATATAGTTCAATTTCCCACCAACTTCCTATATCTCTCGGGAGAGTCAAGGGCTTTCTCCTCACCAGCTACAAGTTTAACACCATGCTCCATAGGTGTCTCGCATGGTTTTGATCCCAACAACCCAGTATCATCAAGCAAGTCTAGCACGTATTTTCTTTGAAAAAGAAATACTCCTTTCCGAGAACGAGCAACTTTGATTCCTAGAAAATACTTCAACACTCCCAAATATTTAGTATGAAACTTTTCATTGAGGAAAGATTTAAGAGCTTCAATCCCTCCTGCATCACTTCATGTGGTTACTATATCATCAACATAAACAATCAAGAGAATGCAACCAACGTTAGTATGCTTGAAAAAGACAGTATGATCACACATACTCCTCTGCATACCAAACTCAATAATCACACTACTAAACCTCCCAAACCAAGCTCGTGGAGATTGCTACAGGCCATATAGAGACTTTTTCAGTTTACATACTTTCCCAGACTCCCCTTGAGCAACAAACCCAGGGGGTTACTCCATGTAAACTTCCTCAACCAATTCACCATGCAAGAATGCGTTTTTGACATCTAACTGATACAAAGGCCAATGATTAGAAGCAGCTAAGGAAATAAAGATACGAACTAAAGCTAGCTTGGCTATAGGAGAGAAAGTTTATGTGTAATCAACACCATAAATCTGTGTATACCCTTTGCTACTAGACGAGCTTTAAGTCTAGCCACAGACCCATCAAGATTCACTTTCACAACATAAACCCACTTGCAACCAACTGCAGTCTTACCGGCCGATAGGGGTACTAAATCCCAAATATGATTGTCCTTTAGGGCAGCCATCTCCTCCTCCATTGCACGTCTCCACCCATCATTAGCTATAGCCTGACTCAAAGTATTTGGAACTGACACAGAATCTAAACGTGATACAAAGGTGCGAGATGATTTTGTCAAATGATCATAATAAGACACAAAAGAAGAAATTGGGTGTTGACAACGACGTTTACCTTTATGAAGGGCAATGGGAAGATCTAGATCATTTGACGAAGATTCTGGTAAGAAAGAAGTATTCACTTGTGGTTGGAGCGGTGCTACTTCATCTCTCGGCCGTCGAGTATAAACCTGTGTAATGGGGGGCCTAGAAACAGACTCGATTGGTATAGTAATAGTATATGTAAGGAAGTCATTATGTGGAAGAGACCCATGCCCAGACGATTCAACACCCCTAGAAAACACCATGTTTTCAAAGAAAGTAACATCAGCCGATACTAAATATCGCCCCAAGTCAGGTGAATAACACCGATAACCCTTTTGAGTGTGCAAGTACCCCAAGAATATACACTTAAGTGATTCTGGATCAAGTTTCCCGCGTTGAGGACGAACATCTTGAACAAAACAAGTACACCCAAATATTTTTTGCGGGAGATGAAAAAAGGGTTCCATCGGATACACCAAAGAATAAGGAATTTGACCTTGAAGGACAGATGAAGGCATCCGATTGATAAGAAAACATGCAGTATGAACAGCATCAGACCAAAAAACTTTAGGTACTTTCATTTGAAACAACATTGCCCGAGCTACTTCTAACAAATGACGGTTTTTCCTTTCTGCCACTCCATTTTGTTGAGGGGTATACGCATACGAGGACTGATGAATTATTCCATTTTGGATCATATAAGTGGAAAAAGGTTTGGAGAAATACTCTTGTGCATTGTCACTGCGCACATACTTAATAGTTTTATTAAACTAGGTTTTGACCTCAGCACAGAAATTACAAAAAATAGTAAACAATTCATCTCTAGGTTTCATAAGATATAACCATGTACATCTAGAGAAATCGTCCACAAATGTTACGAAGTATCTAAACCCATTTTTCCATGTGACACGACACGGACCCCATATATTAGAGTGAACAAGTTCAAATATTTACACGAGGAGGGTGGGAAACCAGAAAATGCTTAGCAAACTCACATGACTCACACTGCAGAGTAAACAATGATTCTAAACCAGGAAAAAGCTTTTTTAGGATTGAAAGTGATGGGTGACCATACCGACAGTGTAGATGGGAAGGAGGGGTATTACTCAACATTGCCTTGGATGGATATGTAGATTGCTCTAATACGTATAGTCCTCCGACTTCCTTCCCCTTACCAATAATCTTCTTCGTCAAAAGATCCTGGAATAAATAATAACCGGGGAAAATGGAGACAGAACAATTCAAAGTCCGTGTGATCTGGCTAATAGAAAGCAAAATTAAATGGAAACTTTAGAAGATACAATATGGATGATAGGGGTAATGATGAGGTTGCAACAACACTACCCCTACCCAAAACTGAAACAGATGACCCATCTGCTAGAGTAACCGTATCCCCAGGGTTAGAGGGAGCATATGTGGAGAGAACATTAGAATTACCTGTCATATGGTCGCTAGCCCCAGAGTCAATAACCCACTGTGTAGATGAAGAAGACACACATGCAACAGGATTACCTGTTTGGACAAAGGTTGTAGAAGAAGACGGTTTATTGGGTGGAAACTGGGATGGAGACTGCATAGAAGAAGACACCTTCAGTTGATTGAACGCTGCTAACTCCTCATTTTTCATAACCACAAGATGTCCATCAGACCCAGAGGTTGTGTTAGCAAATCTTTGCTGTTTTGGAGGTTTAGGACATTGGTTTCTGAAATGACCTGGTTCCCCACAATTAAAACATACCCTTGGTCCTACACGACCTCCACCGCGATCTCTTCCAGAACCACCACATCCTCGATGGCGACCACCTCCACCTCTACTATTGTACCCTTCGTTAGTATACTTCCCTTGCGACACAAACGCACTTCATTCATCATTGCTTCCTTGTGATATAAAAACACTCTTCTCGGGAGGTTCACTAGTACTTACTGCTTCATTATGTATCTGGGAGAATACTTGGTCCAACGATCCGAACTCCTTATTTCCCAGCAATTGTGACCTAAGAATATCATATTCTTTGTCAAGTCCAGAAATCCAGCTAAAAGAAATTAATTGATCACGTTGTTCTTTCATTGTTTTCACATAAGTTGTAATAGGCATTGCAGTACACAAAGCTTCACTTAAACTTTTGAAATCATAATAGTAGTCTCTTAAATCTCAACCTTTTTTATTAGGACGATAGACATCTTGAGACAACTGATACAGTTTCCTCAAATTACTTGACCCACTAAACCATTTAGATACTAACTCCCACGCTTCTTTAACCGTGGTACAGTGTTGCATTGATAAGATTACTTTCCTATCAATACAATTGATTACCCGTGATAATAAAGCTTTATCATCTGTTTCCCAATCCTTATTATCTAGAGGGCAATCATTATCTAAATGGTCACCTTTACCTATTCCATCCAAATTAATTTTAACTAAAAATTTCCATTCAGCAAAATTAGACCCATCACCAGCCAATATCACATCAATTACTTTGGACGGGGTTGACACCACAGTAATGGAATTACTTTCTGCCATAATATATAAGCTCTAATGCAAATATATATTACGTAAGTTCCAATAGAAAAATCAAACCTCTTTCTCTCAGACCTTCTTTCTCTCAAACCTGCATGTTTTCGCTGCGGCATGTTTTCGCTGCCAAAGGATAAAACTAGGTTCTGGTGGTTCGGATTCAACACAGAAGGGGAAGATGGAGTATCCTTCACTTAGTCGGATGACTACACCACCACTCTGGATCTACTGGGCTTCCAAAAACGATCCTACCGGTACGAATCGCGACCGGAAAAGTCGTCGGAATAGGGCATACGCGCCGGCGCATGGTATCGGAGCTCCTGGACTGCGGCGGCGCGTGAGAACTCTGATGGCTGCTCCGCTTCTTTCGACGGCGTCGCTTCTCTGCTCCGACGAAAGCCCACTACCTCTTCCGCTGTGTGGCTTTGATACCATGAAGGAAACTAAAGAGAGAAGCTATTTTACAATGAAAACTGGAGTGGAAGCCCTTTTCTCTTATTCTCACTTTATATATACAACACTAACACAACACTTACATATATATACAAGATGGAAGCATCTGTTATGCCTCTTCACATTCATTCACATTTATGTCTATTAACTCATAGCTATTCACATACCTGCCTATTCATATCTAACAGAACCCATGCTTGTTTAGCAACTAGCCAGACACCATATTCTTCCGCAGTTCCGGAACATACAGCACAACAACTAGCCAGACACCAGATTCTTCCGCAGTTTCGGAACATACAGCACGTTGTTCAATGTCAGTTCCTTCCCGGAAGTCATCTTTAGAAACACCTTGCCCATGCCTTCCATAGCAAACTGGGCAGAGTTTCCCATCCACACCTTCTCGCCCTCAATGGTCTAAAAGGCGCTGAACATCTCTCGGTTACAACAAAAATGCCTTGTTGCACCGGTGTCGATGAATTACTCGCGCTAGTTAGACCCCACAAGGTTCACCTCGGTCACCATGGCCAAAGGCTGATCTCGGCCTCCTTCTTACTGCTTTCTCCAACAACATTGGCTTCAGAACTCTTGTTCTTCTTCCTTGGAGCCTTGCACTCAGATGACATGTGGCCAGACTTGCTACAATTGAAGCATTTACCATGAAACTTGGTCTTGGTAATGCCTCCCTTTGGACCTAGCTTCTGCTTCTCCTTCTTGTTCTTCTTGAAGCTTTTACTGTGCTCCACAACGTTGGCCTTAGTGCCATCAATGACAGGACCTTTCCCGTCATTCTTCTTGTTCCCCTCCTCAATTCGGAGTCGTTGGACCAAGTCCTCCAAGTTCATTTCCTTTCGCTTGTGTTTAAGGTAATTCTTGAAGTCCTTCCAACCTGGAGGCAGCAAGCAGATCATAGATGCCATTTGGAAGGCTTCACTCACTACCATGCCCTCGTCACGGGTTTCGTCAAAGATTAATTGCAAATCTTTAACCTGACTTAGCACGATTTTAGAATCAACCATTTTAAAGTCAAGGAATTGACCGACAATAAATTTCATTGCGCCGGCATCCTCGCTTTTATACTTATGATCCAAAGCTTCCCACAACGCTTTCGATGTGCTTATCTTGCGATACACATCATACAATGTATCACACAATCCATTCAAGATATAGTTACAACAAAGGAAGTCCGAATCATTCCAAAAGCCAACTGTCATCACGGATTGGGCATTTTGTTCCTTATCTCAGGAACCCTCTCGGTAGGGAGCCGTGCCAACACTACAAAAAATTCGCTGATTTCCGACGTACTTTACGAATGAAAAATATTTACGTCAGTTATTTCGACTTTAATACAACGCCTCAAACAATTGTTTTGTTTTTTCTGATATAAATTATAAATTATTTTACGTCGGTACTTTGCTTGATAAATATTTACCGACATAATCAATACGTCGTCACAAAACTAAAATTAACAAGTATTTACCAGCGACGTACAGTGTGTCGGTAAATACATATATTCTTTTCACAAGAAATTAAGTGGCGAGAAGAAAGGGAAGATATTATATTATTTGGCCTTCTTGGGAACCTGCGAAAAGAACATATTTTGGGGCGTTTGGGCTAATAAGCTTCTGCTGCTCTACCGCTCCTCAAATTTCTTCATTCATTTTCAAGTGATATCTAAGTTCTCTTCAGATTCTACCCATCTTCAACACATTCACAATTTGGGCTAAGCTTCTGCTGTTCCCGTCTTCCATTCCAAGTGATTCTCTGACAGTCAAGGAGTCAGGGTAAGGATTTTCTATTCTGGTTTTCTTTAATTTTCTGTTTTGATTTTCTTTGCTTTCTTCTGTATAGGTTTGTTTTTTGTGGTTTGCATGGCATATAAAGTATTCATTCTTGTTTAGGATAGGTAAAATTTGTATTTTAATTTGTTAAACTATGTTTTTTTTTTTTTGAATTTTTTTATGATTTCTCGTATTCAGTTTTATTTTTGAAGCGATAGTTTTGAGTTATGCAATGGTTAGTATTTGTTGTTAACATAATGCAAGTTAGAATTTTTTGACATGCACTGTCATAAAACAAGATCTGTTTTATATTGGGTATGGGATATTGCTACTTATCTAAACATAAAAGAATAATTATTTTTCACAAAAAAAAAAAAAAAAGCATAATTATTTCTTACCCGCTTCCAAGAGTAATAAGGGGTTGTGGTTTGTTGTTGTTTTGTCAAGACCATTAATTATCTTTAGAGAGTGTTGCATGGGGTTTCAAAAGTGAATGATTTATAGAACTCAACAAATCTTTAGTTAGATGTGGGCATTATGGCTTTGTGGAGAACATGAATGGGAAATTAGAATGTCTAGCTTCTAACTAGGAAATTAAAACTGATATATTGACTCAAAGCCTTAATGTGATATCGATTAAGGGAAATGGCAGAGCTATCATTTGATATACACTTCTTTCTCTTGTTAGGCCTAGGAATAGTGTTGTAAGATGTGAACAACATTTTAAATACTTGTTTTGCAAATTAGAGACATTATGTAAATTGTCGATATATAGAATATTAAGTTTTCTCATTCTGTTTTTTTTTTTTTTCTTCAAATTGAATACTTGTTTTGCATATTAGAGACATTATGTAAATGGTTAATAGATAGATTATTAAGTCTTCTCATTCTATTTTTTTTTTTCAAATTGAATACTTGTTTTTGCAGATTAGAGACATTATGTAAATGGTTGATAGATAGATTATTAAGTTTTCTCATTCTGTTTTTTTTTTTTTTTTTTTTTTTTTTTTTTTTTTTTTTTTTTTTTCAAATTGAATACTTGTTTGTAGGTTAGAGACATTATGTAAATGGTTGATAAATAGATTATTAAGTTTTCTCATTATGTTTTTTTTTTTTTTTCAAATTGAATACTTGTTTTGCATATTAGAGATATTAGGTAAATGGTTGATAGATATATTATTAAGTTTTCTTATTCTGTTTTTTTTTTTTTTCAAACCAAATACTCATGGAAGAGATACAAATTTTTTAACTCACATAATCCAAATAATTAGGATAGAAATATATCAAATTCAAAATAAGTAAAATCCTATAGAAGAAATTCTTCAACAAATTGTTGTCCATACTTTATTTGTTTTTTCTTAGCTTGTTATATGTATTGAAAACATAATATTCAAAATGTTGTTGATGTCACGTAGCTTAACAATGCAAGGTAATTCTGGATCAAGCTCACGTAATCGTGGTAGTCACAGGGAGGAGGACCCTTTCATACACCCGTCAATGGAATTCTTATTAAATGCTAGTAAAGAACTTCAACCCTTATTTTAAGATAGGCGTAACTCATTAGGAACGAGTTGCGGTAATAATAGTGAACCTCGCATTGTTGGTGCTCCGGCATATGCAAACCCCACATTCTCCGGCATCCACTGAAAGTCCTATGGATGGGCCAAGTAGGACTAATAGTGCTTCTAATGATTCGCTAGGCAAACCCTCCAACTACTGTATCAGATGCAGGTGATGCAAGGAATGATGAGCAATCTGAAGTGCCTTCGGAGAGGGGTGGATTGCGAATGATTATTCCTGCTGGGAAAAATGGTTTTGAACCACATGGTGCAAATCATGCAGTGATTGACTGCATTAAAAAAAAAATATTATAAGAAACCTATAAAATCATACAAGGAAGCACCCCTCGAGGTTAGGGAAGTATGGTTTAATGAGTTCAAGGTTAGTACAATAATTTAAAAGGCTAGCTCATTATTTTTTGTATTTATTAAAAATCCTAACCTTTTTTTTAATGTTCATAGAAAAAGTACAGATGGAGTCCTGAGCATGATACTGCTATTCGACGCAATTTTGATGTAAAGGATTCCAAAAGACTCTCAAACACCCTTTATGATGTTCGTGCGAAAAAATCCCGTCCATATTGGATCACGCTAGAAGTGTACAAGGGTCTCTGTGAATTATAGAACACGCCTAGCTATATTGCCAAGTGTGAAAAGAATAAACAACCCAGAAATAGTTCATATGGTGATGATGGTCCCTCTTCACTCTACACTTGCAGATCTATACACATGTCTAAACATCATAGACGATTGGTATGCATTTATAATCTTAGTTCTTTACATGTATTACTTAACTATGTATTACTTAACTACTATTTATTTATATATTTATTTATTTATTATTGCAGAATGAAAAACATGGTGGATAGGAGCCTAGTCCTGACTTGTTATATCGAGAAACACACATGCAAAAGAAAACTGGCAAATATGTTTTTGTGAAAGCACGAAAGGTTTTGGTAAGTTGATTAATGACATTGTATTTGTGCATACAAAATATACGTGTTAACATCAAGGTTTTATTCAATGTAGGAGAATATAGATGAACTAAAATTGACTCAACCAACAATGTGTGTATCTAGGATGTGGTTAAAGGCTGTTGGTGGACCGAAAAAGGGTAGCCAAGTACCCGGTTTCCCGGTTTCGATAATGATGCTGCTTTTTACTTCCCTAGTGTTTCCTCGCATAGTAGCAAAGCTCCAGCACACACATCCTCATCAACTACATCCTATGAGACTGAGGATCTATGTCAACGGGTAGTTGAACTTGAAAAAACTAATAGCCTCTTCAGGGTTGCATTAGAAAAGCTGTTAAGAATAGATTGCTCTTCTATTTTTCAATCTGATCAAGTGATGGTTAATACTGGGAGACATGTTAATGATGCTAACTAGTCAGTTGGTGCAGATGGTGATGGCACAGGAGTTACGGCAACAGATGATGGGGGCATGGCATTGCCAAGAGAAAATGAATAGTTGTGTTATGGTGATGGCACAAGTGCTAGAAAGCAACTACTATTTTTTGTTATTCCTTTTTTTTTTTAACTAATTCCACTACAACAGATCGATGCTATGGGCATGGTATTGAAAATGAATAGCAGTGTTATGGTGATGACACATGTGCTAGAAATCAAGTAGTATTTTTTGCTATGCCCCCTTTTTGTAACTAATTTCATATGAAGGCAGATTACCTTTTTGTTATGCCCTTTTGTAAACAAATATTGATATATGTTTCTTTTGTAACTGATCTCAAAGGCAGGATACCATTTTTTGTGATGCCTTTTTGTAGTGGAATGAAATGAAATAATGATGAATATTAAGTGATGATAGTAATTATCCATTCTCTGATGCAACATTTTCCTTTACTAATGATGATTTTCTGAAAATTGCTATGGGGAGGATAAACCCCCAAATTACTTTTATGAGGGGTGCTATAAGGATCAAGGCAGGGGCGGACCTACAATGGGGGCAGTGGGGGCAGCTGCCCCCACTCACCCCCACCCCCACCCAATATATAATCCTTGTATGTATATATGTATATATGTATTTATAGTATATGATTTATAATAAGTAAAAGAAAATTGACTATAGTAAACAATAGAGTGTTAGATCAGTTGGCAAGGTGCGTGTTTAATCTTGTGAAAAGGTAAGGTTTGAATCCTTCAACATATGCTTGGCTTTCGCATTCACTGTTTTTAAGTGCAATTAAATATTAATGTTTTTTTTCCTCACTATTATTATCGCTTCAATCCAGGCACACCGTTTCAAGCATTTCTATTCACTGTTTTTAAGTGCAATTAAATATTAATGTGTTTTTTTTTCTCACTATTATTTATGATTTTTTTTTTTGATAAGAGCTTCTTTATGATTTTTAAATATTAATTAATGGTGAGGTTTTTTACACACATATACATACATACATACACCAGGATTATCTGGTCTAATGGTATCCGGGTTGGACTTTCATTTGGAAGGTTGTGAGTTCTCAAGCCTCAGTGGAGGAATTATTGGTTCTTTGTGTTTTAGTAGGTTGAGAACGTATATGAACAGGTTTTACATTGTAATAGAGCTAATAGCATTCAAAAAACATACCTATATATATATATATAATCTTTTTTTTTTATTTTTATTAATAATGAGATGTGTGATTTATAATGTATTTTTTATTCGAATTATTTTATCAAATTAATTATGTTTCATATTTTGTTATGAATATTTTTATAAAGTTTTGATGTGTTTTATTTTTTGTTCATATCTAACAATATTTATAGCTATACTTCTTAAGTGTTTCATTTTTTTTCTTCAAACTATCTATTTTATTTTAATGTTACGCCCCCACTGAGGAAAATTCCTGGATCCGCCACTGGATCAAGGGAAGCATCTGTGCAGCTCAAAAATTCACACCAGATATATTCCCAAAACCATATAACATGTAAACATGGAGGGATCACTAAGCCCTTATGATGCCATATCACATCCATTTTGTTGAGTGTTACTTTCTAGCCTCTAGGGTAAACCAACACATCTTTAGAATTAAAAAAAAAAAAAAATTGAATTTGTCCATCTTTTATCTCATATCAGATAAGAATCCTTGTTCTTGTCTAATGTGACATGGTACTTGTGGCATTAGATAACTTATTCAATATAACAGTTCATATTTTACTTAGTCATGTGTTGACTTTTTTTTTTGAAAACCAGTCATGTGTTGATTTATTTATTCTTGTTATGTCTTGCATTTTCAATAACAGAAAATTAATTAAAATTTAAACTTAGTTCAACTACTCAACTAGTACTAGAGAATAACTTGGTTTATATGAAATTATAATAATATAAATTTAAAGATTAAATCTTGTTATGTCGTGCATTTTCAAGAACAGACAATTAATTAACATTGAAACTTAGTTCAACTACTCAATTAGTACTAGTATTATATGAAATTACAATAATGTAAATTTAAAGATTAAATCTTAATTTTAAAAATAATACATTCATTTTAAAATTTATAGAGAATAATTGTTTTAATTTTAAATATAATAACTTCATTTCAAAAGTAATAAAGAATAGTTATATGAAATATAATAAAGCATATTTAAGGATATAATTTTAATTTTATAAATTAAATTTCGCTGGTGAATTAGAGTTTGGGGGATGAAATTTGACCAATACGCATTCATCGACATATTCCCTATGAGTTGAATGTTGAAAATAAAAATATATATACAATCTTCCTTTTCTTTCTTTCCACATCCCAAGGAATTACTGTCTTCCCCCAATATTCAACCCTAGATACAATCTTCCCTATTTTACATCCTCAGCCTTCCCCCAATATTCAATCCTAGGAAATATCGCTTCATTACTATGTTTTTGCCGTCTCCTTTGTAGACCGCCGGTGTTGTTTCCGCCGGGTTTGGACATGTCACAGAGAAGAACTACCTCAACAAAGTGGTGAAGCAATGATTAATGATTCTTGGGGAAATGCACAAGATGCAGAATTGAATCAATATGAGTCAATGTTGTGTGATATTGCTAGTCCAAGTTTCAACCCAAATATTGATGAAGTTGAAGGTGACATCCCACATGAGTCATCAAAGAATTCTATGACTTATTAGAGTTAGCTAGACAACCACTATGGTCCAGAAGTAATGAAGAAACTGAGTTATCGTACACCTTGAAGATAATGGACATCAAATCCACATTTAACCAAACTAGCAATGCATGCAATATTACAACTACATAATCAGGCATTTGGTCTTAATCATGTGCCTTTAACCTATTATCAATCATAGAAAATGATTGATAAATTAGGTTTGAGATACGACAAGATAGATTGTTGTGTGAATGGGTGTATGTTGTACTACAAGGATGATGTGGAACTAGTTTCATGTAAGGTTTGTGGAGAAGCAAGATATAAAAGTGATAGGCATACAAGATCTCATCTCAAAAAGGTTTCACGAAATAAAATGCACTACTTTCCCCTCATTCGTACGTTGCAAAGGTTGTATGCATCGCCCAACTCTGCAAAACACATGCATTGACACTTTGAAAATCGTCGTGAGGCTAATGTTATGTGTCATCTATCAGATGGTGAGGCATGGAAAAACTTTGATACAATTTACCCAGAATGTGCTGTAGAACCTCGAAATGTTAGACTAGGATTGTGTGTAGATGATTTTTCTCCATTTGGTATGAATGCTAAAACATATTCATGTTGGCTAGTCATAGTTGTGCCCTATAATCTTCCTCCCTCAATGTGTATGACAATGCCATACATGTTCTTATCTTGTGTAATCCCAGGAAAAAGCAATCCTAAGGCAAAAATTGATTTGTACTTGCAACCACTCATTAATGAACTGAAATTATTGTGGGATACAGGTGTAGTGACTTATGATATCTCATTGAAATAAATTTTTTTGATGAAGGTTGCATTAATGTGGACCATTAATGACTTTCCCGCATATGGGATGTTATAGGGTTGGCAAACAACATGAAACCTAGCATGTCATTATTGTATGCATAATTAAAAAAACATTTTACCTAAAGAATTCTAGGAAAAATTCATGGTTTGATTGCCACCGTCAATTATTCCATCTCAACCATCCGTTTAGAAGAAATAGAGATGGTTTTCTCAAAAAAAAAAAAAAAAAAAAAAAAGATAGAAAAGAGTAGAATTCCTCAAGTACATACTGGTGATGAGTTGTTTAAGCAAGTATCTACCTTTCCAAAAATTACAGAAGGTGTGATTACTCGACACATTGGTTATGGACACACACATAACTGGATGAAGAAGAGTATATTTTGGGATTTAGTATATTGAAAATATCATTTGCTCCGGCACAATCTTGATGTTATGCACATTGAAAAAAATGTTTTTATAATGTGTTCTATACTGTGATGAATGTTAAAGGCACAAATAAAAATAAAGATAGTGTAAGTCTCGATTGGATATACATGAGTATTGTAACCGACCACAATTACACTTGGTTGAGCATAATGGAAAACTGTTTAAATCGAAAGATAATTACACTTTGCAACGGGATGAACAAAGAGTTGTGTGTGAGTGAGTACAAAATTTGAAGTTGCCAGGTGGTTTTGCATCAAATGTAGCAAACTGTGTAGATCTTAATGAAAATAAATTGTGTGGTTTGAAAAGCCATGACTGTCACATCTTCATGGGATGCTTGATGCCAATTGTGTTTTCTTTGTTGCCCCATACATGTTGAAAAGTTATAGCAGCACTAAGCATTTTCTTTTCGTCATCTTTGTTCTGCTACACTATTTGTGAATAAGGTTCAAGAATTAGAAGAGAGCATTGCACATTTGATTTGTAAATTAGAAAGAATTTTTCCTCCAACATATTTTGGTTGCATGAGCATTTACCAGTTCACCTACCTTATGAAGCAATATTAGGAGGACCGGTGCAATACCGTTGGATGTATCCATTTGAAAGATTTCTTAATTTCTTAAAAAGAAAGATAAAGAATAATAGCCTGGTAGAAGGTTCTATATGTGAAGCATTTATCATTGAAGAGACTACTACTTTTGGTTCATATTATTTTGAAGCTCATATACAAAGTAGACATACAAGGATTGGTCAGAACTTGGATGATGGTGGAGTTAATAATGCAATACCATATACGCTATTTGTGTTCAACCTTCCAGGTCGTCTTATGGGTGCTTCAAGTAAAAGATATATGATGAAGAAGAAACCGATGCAGCACATTAACATATATTGCGAAGAAGTAAAACCAATTTTAAGGTATTAGTCATTAAACCTTCATTAACATTTTTTAAAGAAAAATGTAACCCAAATTATAAATTACATTAAGCATTATGTTTTTTTACGATGTTTGAAGATGGATTGTGTGCATTAAATCCTGGAACTACAAATGCGCAAGTTGACAAAGAAGTTGAAAACTATTTTGCAAAGTGGTTTCAAACTTATATAAGTATTATAATTATATATGTATTTGTTTTACAACATTTTTTTATTATTGTAATTTTACCTATACTCATTAATTATATAAAACAATTTAGGTAAATCATTATAGAGATGGGTTACAAAACAAATTTCTCATTGATTTAGCATGTGGTCCACTATTGGAAGTCAAAACATACTCGGGATATATTGTGAATGGGTATAAGTTTCAAACCTATCATATTGTAATGACAAATCTACTAGAAATTAAATAGTGGAGTATGTGGTAAAGGGACAGGACTTGCTGATGGTGAAGTTGATTTCTATGGCATTTTGAATGAGATTGTTGAAACTGAGTATCCAAATCTACCAATTAAAAAGGTGGTTCTTTTCAAATGTGTGCGGTTTGATCCTAAACCTAATATTGGTACTCGAGTGCTCTCTGAATATGGTATTGTTAATGACGGATATATTAGGAATCGACCCGCACCGACCCGGGGCGCGGACAAGAACGGGTCCTGGGGCGGCGCCGCGTACCCGCCCCGGACGGGGCCTCGCCACGTGGCCCCGCACGGGCCACGTCGGAGGCCGGGCCGGCCTAGGGGGGCTCCTAGGGGGCTCCGCCTCGCACTAAACATGAGGGTGGAAAAGCTCAAAATCCGGTGTGACTCCAGACTCGTCGTGGGACAGGTCACAGGTGAATTTGAGGCAAGTGACGAAAGAATGAGGAGGTACCGGGACGTGGCGCTCCAGCTATTGGGTCAGCTGATCAACTACGAGGTCCTACAGGTGCCTCGGGACCAGAATACAGACGCTGACATCTTGTCCAAGCTCGCCCAAGGGGCCCCAGAACATATCTCAAAAATAGCTCGAATCAAGGATTTCGAGAGATCGAGCCTGGACGCCTACCCGGTCCTACCCGTGCAAACCAGGCCTCCTTGCTGGCTAGACCACCTCAAGGAATACAAGAGAACAGGTGCATTGCCTCCCGACGAGGCCGATGCCAAATTGGTGAGACGACGAGCCCCCACGTACGTAATCGTGGGGGACACACTTTACAAGAGGTCCTATAACGGCGCCTTGTTGCGCTGCCTGTACCCGGACGAAGCCAGGGCAGTCATGGAAGAAATCCACGAGGGGACCTGCTCCGCCCACCAAGGGGCCTTCGCCATGTCCCGAAGGGCCATCATACAGGGGTACTTTTGGCCCAAAATGGCCAAGGAGTGTGCTGACTACGCTAGGGGTTGCGAAACCTGCCAGCATTTCCAGGTCACCCCCGGCCGACCCGCCACGAGCTACACCCCCGTCAGCTCGGTCATCCCCTTCTCCAGGTGGGGAGTGGACCTAGTGGGAGCTCTGCCTATGGGGTCGGGAAAAAGGAAATACCTCATAGTGGCATGGACTACTTTACCAAGTGGGTGGAGGCGGAACCACTGGCGACCATAACAAGCGCCCGTTGCAAGCACTTTGTGTACAAAAACATCTTGTGCCGTTTTGGGGTCCCGATGCAACTCATCACCGACAACGGACGCCAATTCGAGGGGCAAGAGTTCAAGGGGTTCTGTGCAGAATGGCACATTACTCACAGTCAGGTGGTCGTGTGCTATCCCCAAGCAAATGGGCAGGTGGAGAATGCCAACCGCACCATAGTGGGCGGTCTGAAAAAGAAATTGGAATCCGCAGGGGGGGGCGTGGGTAGAGGAGCTCGACGCTATTCTGTGGGCCTACCGCACCACCCCCCGGAGGGCCACGGGGGAGACACCTTTCTCCCTGGCCTACGGGTTCGAAGCTCGAGCCCCAGCAGAGGTAGTCATACCTTCCCGCCGGGAGGAGGACTACGACCCCGACACGAATGAGGAGCACCATAGAACTGACCTCCACCTGATCGATGACAGGCGCGAAGCAGCTGCGATTCGAGCCGAGAATTATCAGAGGCAAACCAAAGCTTACCATGACAAGCGGGTACGGCCCCGCTACTTCCAAGCGGGAGACTACGTGCTCAGGAGGAGAGAGGCAAGCCAGCCCCAGGCGGGAGGAAAATTTGCCCCTAATTAGGAGGGCCCGTACATTATAGCAGCCGTGGTCCGCCCGGGCAGCTACAAGCTCAAAACTCCCAAAGGAAAGATGATAGCCAGGGTCTGGAACTCAGAGCACCTGCTGAAGTTTTACCAGTAGACCTACCACGTGAGAGGCAGGTCTTGGCGTTGCTATTCTAGGAGGAGGACAATTCCCCTCCCCTAATAATGTCTTAGTGAGCGGCAATAGTCAGAATAAAATCGCATATTACAGAACACATTGTGCGCAGGATCCTTTTGTTACAAAGTTGGTTCTCATGCATTTTATCTCCCTTAAAAAAAAAAAAAAAAAAAAAAAAAAAAAAAAAAAAAAAAAAAAAAAAAAAGTAGAAAAAATCACGAAACAGGAGGGAACGAGTGCTCACTCATGTCTTCCCCCCCAGCGAACCCTAAGGGGGCACGAGGCCCGACCTCGCGTACAAACCCCGACGGAGGACGCACCCTAAGGGGGCACGAGGGCCGACCTCGCGTACAAACCCCAACGGAAGAGCCCAGTGGCACGGTCTTGACAGGCCGTGCCCGAGCAGCTAACGCGCACCCTAAGGGGGCACGAGGTCTAACCTCGCGGACAAACCCCGACGGAGGAGCCCGGTGGCATGGTCCGACAGGACTGGGCTCAAGTCGTTTGGCGCACCCTAAGGGGGCACGAGGTCCGACCTCGCGTACAAACCCCAACGGAAGAGCCCGGTGGCGTAGTCCGCAAGGACTTAGCCTGAGAGGCTAACGCACCCTAAAGGGGCATGAGGTCCGGCCTCGCGTACCAACCCCGACGGGAGAGCCCGATGACATAGTCCCCTCGAACTTTGTCGAAGAGGCTAACACATGGCCAAAAAAAAAAAAAAAAAAAAAAAAAAAAAAAGGCCTATCACGCCCCGGCGACATCGGGGCGCAGCAAGGTGCCGCCTCGGCCGCACAACCGGGGCGCACCATGCTGCGTGCACCTCGGCTGTGCTGCCGGGGTGCACCATGCTGCGTGCACCTCGGCCGTACCGCCGGGGTGCGCCACGCTACATCAAGATCCCCGGCACTGGTCGGGCACTCAAAAAAAAAAAAAAAAAAAAAAAAAAACCCCAACATGGTTACGGCAGCAGGAACGCATAATCAAACATAAGTTATAAACATATAACGAAGGTCCAACATTCTTGGCAAAGCAAGATAAAGCAGGAAGAGTCATCAAAGGAAACAAACAACAAAAGAGGGCAAGAGAACACGTCTAAAGTCTATGCCCGGATACACAAAACAGGGAAGGAGCTGAAACGAGCACAATCAAGGCTGCTCATCCGAACCCGGCGCGGCGGCAAGTGGCAACTAAGTCGACGGTGCAACAGCAACGGTCACTCCCTCGGCCCCCTCATCCAAGTCAGGAACATGAACGCTCAGCAAAGTGGGAGAAATAACTCCCGAGGAGGCCACCAACTCCACAGGCTCGTCGGCGCGATCAAGGGGTGATAGTGAGAAGCCCGCCGCAGGGGTCACTGGCTCGGGGTTCTCCATCTCGACCGGCAGCTTAAGGACGACCGGATCGAAGGCATCTCCTTTCTGACGAAGGGTGGTGTAGATCTCCTGCTGCATAGCATATCGGCCCACCTGGAAGGCCATAGCACTCTCCTCCGCAATCGTCTCCTTCCCAGCATCACTAGCTAGCCACGAGGTGACTATATCGCCGCTGCGCCCACGGACATACTCCTCGGCATCGCGCTCGAACTCATCCGACTTCTTGTAGGCGGGGATGACCTGTGCAAGCTCCTCCGCATGCCTCTTCCGCTCCGCCTCCAGGGCCTTCCGGGACTCAGCATCACGCCTAACCGCCTCATCGGCCCGCCTGGTCTCGGCCTCCAAAGCTCGCACCAGCTCACGAGCGCGACCCTGCTCATCCTCGACAAGGGCCACGGTGGACACGGCCCAACCCTGAGAAGAGACACAATCATAACAAAGCAACATCGAGGACTAAGTGCAATAAAGGAAGTCACAAAGCAAGAATGCATACCTCGATGGTACGGAGGGCCTCTCGAACGACAGGGGGCAAGCTCCGCGTCGCGTGCTCGGCAGGCGGCGACGGGGGCGGTACAGCTGGTGGTACAGGGGGGCGACTCGCCTGCGGCCGCGTCCCTCCCGGTGGGGGCGCACCAGGCTCAGAAGGGGGGACGCTAGACTGCGCGGTAACCTTCTGTCTCTTCGCAATGGGGCCACGCGCCACGACACGCTCAAGGCGCTCACGGAACGAAGACATGATGGGAGATCTCGCTGCAAAAGGAGGCGAGCAAGGGTTAATCCATAAGCCATATGTACAAACGATGGTCTAGCGAAGGAAAGGGGAACAAACCACGAGTAGAGGCACGCGAAGGGCCGACAGCAGACCCGGAGGACCTGGGCTCGGCATAGACCTCGCCCGAAGAACCCGAGGATCCCGGGGACTGCTCTGGGGGCTCATCGTCCGACAACTCGATCAAGGGACGTGCATCCGACTGGGGCGTACGCAGAAGGCGCGGGCAAATACGAGGTGGTAGCGGCCCATCCGATACAAAGCCCAGACTGCGCATGTTCTCCGGCGTGATCATCTCGCCAATGATAATCTCTCCCCGATCGCCCCGGAAGGCATGGACGTCCCGGGCTAGAGCGGCCGTCTGGAGCGGGGCCCTGTGGCGCACAAACCTGTTGTTCCAAGATAGGAACGGGCGACGATCGCCGACCGAGACGAAGACGAAGTGCGGTTTCCAATCTCTGTTGGTCTGATTGAAGTCATGGAACGTCTTCATACGCGCCCGGGCCGCTATACCCACGAACCCCTTACTGGCCTGGCCGGAGGACGAAGTAACTTGAAACAAACTCTGGAAGAGATCCAGGTAGGGCGTGACACGAATGGTGTGGCAGCGAAGCAAGAAGGCAAGAAGCAGGTAATGGGCATTCGGCACCAACTGCCCGGGTGCAATGCCGTAATGGTTGAGGAAGGATTCGATGAAGGGATGGATAGGGAAGCGAAAACCGAGGTATAGGGACTGCACATGAACCTCGAAGAAGAGAGGTGTCGGAGGCTCGGTGACATTCGCCGACAGAGAAGGCAGGCGTACCTCGCCCGCAGATCCGACATAGCGCTCGGCCTCCTCAAACCCCTGCACGGAGGTCCGAGCAAAAGTCGAGGCCGCGACGAGTGTCTCCAAAGGGGTGTACTGGACAGGATCCTCGTATGGGACCGCAAAGGGGTCCTCCAGGACGGGAGGATGGGCGTCTAACGGACCCTCGTATGGCATGGTAACTTCCCCAGAGGGGGAATGAGCAGGAAAAGGAGTGGGGGGATCGTGGGTTTCGTCCATAGGAAGGACGTGGGTATCTACAGAGTCCAAAAAATCGTCCAAGGAACCGGAAGAGGTGTACATGCACCGACTAAACCTACGAGATAAAAGAGAAGGGGTATAAGAACGGGGCATGCTGGAGCCGTAAAAAAAAAAAAAAAAAAAAAAAAAAAAAAAAAAAAAAAAAAAGGGGGTGGTCGTCAGAGACCCCGGCCCGGGGCCGTGGTCGAGCCCGGCCACGCCGAGGTCGGGCCGACTCCGGGGTCGGCACGGCCTCGGCGGGCGAGGTCGCCGGTGCCCGGCCCGGCACCGGCGTGCCCCCGCCGTGGCCGGAGCTGCCAGAAAAAAAAAAAAAAAAAAAAAAAAGGAGGCAGTTTAGGGTCGGCAGGACAGGCCGGCCGGCATGGCCTCGGCGACCGGGGTCGGCGTGACCCATCGCCGAGGGGAGGCGCGTCCCCGGCAATGGGGGACGGCCGTTGCCGCCATGGGGGCGCGGGAGGCCAGGCCGGGAGCGCTGTCGGCGAGCCGCCCCCGTGGCGGTGGCGCGACGGCGCCGCCGCGACAGAGCAGCTGCATCACGGTGGAGCAGGAGCGTCGCGGCGGCGGCAGGGTGGTGCGAAAAAAAAAAAAAAAAAAAAAAAAAAAGAGAAGAGGGAGCATACCGCGCTCGGGCTGGGAGCTCGGCGACGGGGACCGCGGGAGTAGCTGGGGTCGGTCGGAGGCCGGGTTGCCGCCGCAGGGGGGAGGTCGCCGGAACTGGTCGCCGGAGGCTCGCCGGTGGACGGCCGGAGGAGGTGGTGGCTCGCCGGATTTTTGGGAGAGAGGAAGGAGTTGGAGTGGTGAAAGTGTAGAATGAGAGGGGAGAAGGGGTTTATATAGAAGAGGGGGAGATAAGAAGAGGGGGAGTTTTGAAATTCAAAATGCTAAAAAAAGGGGGGGAAAAGGTGAAGGGATGGATGTGATTGGTTGACTTGGAGAAGATGACCAAGACCTAGGTGGACTCTACTGTGTATGTGTCCTAACAGATGAAGGAGTCATGTTCCGGAGGGAGTTTTCTCATCATTATCGCGAGGGGCACACTTGGACGGCAACTATAACGCGGGGACGCGGGCGTCTCGGGGTCGGCATTTTTGGAGGTCGGCCAGAGCGTCTACTCTCCTTCACTGACGATTACTCGCAGCTCGGAGAGTGGGGGACTGATGACGGATATATTAGGAATCGACCCGCACCAACCCGGGGGCGCGGACAAGAACGGGTCCCGGGGCGGCGCCGCGTACCCGCCCCGGACGGGGCCTCGCCACGTGGCCCCGCACGGGCCACGTCAGAGGCCGGGCCGGCCTCTCCAGGAGGCCGGGCCGACCTCCAAATGGGCCCGGCCCGAGCCCATGACGGGCTCGGCCTGGCCCCCCAGCACGGCCCGGTCGCGAGACCGGGCGCGGTCAACTCGGATCTAACCACCCCCCGCTTTAGGGGGTGGCGGTTAGGGGCGGGGGTTGTATAAAAACCCCCCACCTTGTCCAGTTAGGACACGATCTACTTTACGGACACACTTTGTACTGGAGAATCATTGTAATAGCTAATTCCACGGCATTTAATACAATTTACGGTCTCACGGCCTTCGATATATCGTTCGTATCATTTATTTATTATTTATATTCTCATTCGGGTTAGTTAAGTCGGACCCCCGGTTTAATTAATTTCATCAGTTAAGGTGCGGTAGAACCGAAGATACCAAAAGTATGACCCCTTTATTATCGCTCAAAATGCTTCTCAAAGTTTATTATTTGTCATATCCTCCATGTGCTAAAGACAAGTCAAATTGGTCATCTGTAATAAATGTAAGATTAAGGGACAGATTTGATGACCAATACAAACTTAATTCAACCTTTCAACAAGAAGTGATACCGACATGAGTTATTGGACATATAGAGTATGAGGAGGACCAAGAAAGCTTCTTGCATGAACCATATGAAATTGAAGAAGTTGATGGAAGTTCATTGTTTGAAGGAACTGATGAACACATCAATGACAAGAACGATATAGATTCAGAAAGTGAATTTGAAGGTTCTTTTGATGATACTATTAATGAAGAAGCTGACGAGTATAGCGAACAAAGTGAGAATAATGATCTAGATAATATAGAAGATGAAGATGATGACAACTAAAGTACCCTGCAAATGGAATGTAATGTAATAATTTATTTATTTTTTGCTTTAATTAACATACTCACTTTATTTGTTATATACGGAGTAATAATTATTGCTATATATTATATACTAATCCAACTTCGAAATCTTGTGCTTTGCAGGGGTCCTAATAAGAGTTCAAAGAAGATGAGCTCATTCAAATTAAGGCATTTTTGTATGTATTTGAATATATATTTTAATTTGCAGTGATGTATTGTAAACAAAAATAACTATGGTATGTTTAACATTTATGCAATGAAACAAACATATGTGTTATTTTAGTCACTTATTGAGGCATTTATATTATATATTATTAAATTTTGTTGGTGAAAAACCATGGGTACAGTATGTAGAAGCCATCATGAAATAGGTTGTGCTTTCAATAGTTTTCCGACGTAGCAGATCCTAGGAAACCAATTCTATGATAATTAAAAATAATAAGTTACCAACGTACGGTTGGTCAGAAACATATTCATTTAATTTTAAATTTTAAACTTTCCAACAAACCGTACGTCGAAAAATATATATTTTTAAATAAAAATGATTTTCATTACCAACGTTATATACGTCGGAAAACGTATCGAAAAAATGGGTCATTTCTTCCCGGAGCTTAACGACGCATAATACGACAAATATCAGGTACGTCAGACATTTCCGACAATTTTTGTCTCAGATTTCCTTTTTACGTCGGAAAAGACGTCGAAAATTGCAATTGCGATGCAAATCATATTATTTCCGACGTTTTCTTATTCGTTAGAAATTCGCAAAATTTTAGTAGTGTTGCAAGTCGAGAGTTGTCAGGTAGAACAACATCTTTTGCTGCCACCTCTTGAAGTTCGAGCCAGTGAACTTCTCCGGCTCTTTCCTTAAAACCTTATTTGCTACCTCCCAAAAGTGTTGGGAGCGTTGTAGCATATGTTTTCCAGGATAAAACGTACTACGGTTCAATGTTTGAGCACTCAAACAAGGTACCCAGCGAACTAGAGCAAATGATGAACAACTCATTGGCCAAGAAAGGAGTAGAAGCAACTAGGTTTTTCAGGATAAAACGTACTACGGTTGAATGTTTAAGCACTCAAACAAGGAACCTAGCGAACTAAAGCAAATCATGAACAACTCGTTGGCCAAGAAAGGAGTAGAAGCGGAGTAGAAGCAATTAATAGCATTAAAACTAATATTAAATCAGTGTACCCCTACACGAGTCGAGCCTTCTTAGACTCATTTTATGATTTGATTTGCACCCCTACGTGCAAGAGAAAGCCTCTACACTATACAATTCAATAAGCCTTAGAAAGACTCTTGTATAAATAGTGGTGCAAACCTACTTTCCAAACGAATATGAGACAAAAGCTACTTTAAAGCATTTTCCCTTCACTTTTCCAACTCAAATGGGTCTACTTTGATAATCAATATTTCATTCACTCATTATCCGTCAATATATCAATCTCTTCGTCTCACTACAAAGAACCCGAATTCACTTTGACCAGACTCAAATCAAAAGTGGACTCCACTAATAATTATACCACAAAATAGCCACTTAAAGTGTCATTTTATGTTATTTTTCCAACACCAAGAACATGAAGTCTTGGGGGCACTTATTCATAAAAGAAAAATAATAAACTCTAATATTAATCAAGAAAAATATAGATGATCAAGCAATTAAGCATTTGTTCTATCTATAAATGGATTGAAGATCAAAATCTTTTATAAAAATCAAATATAAATTAATAAATTCAAAATTTTAAAAATACTGAAAAATTTAAACGAAGAATATATAACATTATATATATCCTAATAATATATAAATTAATAAATTCAGAACGCAAACACGAATAATGCATCAGAATTAGCCTCCGCTGATTGCTTTAGGCCCGCTTCATATTCAGCTGCACGCCTTTCCCTCCAATACTTCTTGTTCCTAAAATAAATTCACATCACCATATTCACACAAATGAAATTCAATTAGAGTGCTTTAATAAAAAAATTTAAAAAAAAAATTTAAAAAAAAAAAAAAAACGAGAGGATAGGGTGTTTGGTAAATAGTTGTTAATTGATTGGGTTAATGAGTTTGACAAGTTGATAGCATTAACTGATTGTAGAAAGATGTTTGGTAAATAACTGTTAGTTGATTCCCTGATTATATACAAAATAACTTTTTCAAAAGGGTGATTGAAAAAGTAACTTTGAACAACTTTTTGAATTTTAACATTTTGAAGTAATAAGTTGTTACAATACACATATTAAGCTGTTACATGCATAGGTTTCTTTATTTGTATGCTTTGTTTTAGACTAAATATATATGTAATATTAATATTAAAATACACATCCTTTTAATCCAAACAAGCATCGATGATGGATCAATAAGTCTTCTTTTTTCCTGAGTACTAAAAAAGTCTAAATACATATTATTTTAATATGTGTGTTACGTTCATAATTAAGTGCGAACTGATCTTAACGTGTGAATTATTGAAGGATTGCACCACACCTATTACATAATTAAATCGTACCGGATACGATTGCACCGCAAAGATCCTCTAAACATGTCTGGAACCGTTACGGTGCAATCACGTACTAGTTGCGGTGTAATCCTTCAGTAGTTCGCAGGTTAAAGCTAGTTCGCCGCACCTGAATATGATTCTATATATATATATATATATATATATATATATATATAGGGGTAAGGATGAAAATAAAATATGAAACTTAATTACCTCTTCTTCACAAGCAAACCTAATTCCCTCATAGGCTCTGCATCGGCATAAACCCCATCCTGAAACGCGCAAAAACATCATTCTTTAATAGGAGAGTGAGCGATAACCTAACTCAATCACAAAATTTTATTTATAAGTGGAGGTTTCGTCTCAACTTAAGTATCACTTCAGAATTTCTTGTAGAATCATTTCAGGGTATTTTGTTATTAATATTTTGTAGACAAAATGTACAACATATGACGAAACATAGAATACAAAATGGTTGTGTATATTAAATTGAATACAAACTAACCTGTCTACAAGTTGGGCATTTTGAATACTGACTTGCGGCCTTGAAACCTTGGGCAATCGTCACAGAAGCCGCAGCACAAGCACACTCTTTGCAGAAAAAATGACCACATCCCAGTGCATGCGGGTGGAAAACAATATCCTATAAATATACACAATATCATGTACATATATATACACAAGATTAACCTAGTACACACACACATATATAAGAAGTTCTATAACACGATATATCAAAATGAAAGACTTTTCTTTTCTAGAAACTATTGAAAACATTCATTTCTAGAACATCACAAAGTGGTCAAAAATGAGTGGTTGTATGGACAATTTGAGTTGGCTTATTCATTGTGATCCTTTGTCGATTAGAATCACAATGTGCAGAGTTTATCTAGTGTAAACCCTTGAGTAGCCGTTACAAGTTTCCCTCATGGTTCAAAATGAGAGATTGTGAGTGAAAACAACCTTAACAAATGAAACATTCTAGTGAAGTTCAACCCATGCCCACTTTCAACTTTACCCCCAACTTTAAGGTTCCTTGATTTACGAAAAAACATGTAGTCATTACTCAAATGTGCTTTATGGGTGAAGACCGTCTTGTGACCTTAGTTGACAAAGAATCACAATGACGTAAACCAGCTTAAGTTACTTATCATAATTGATGAGCTCAAACTGTGAAGATCAATAGACAACTTTCATAGAGAGTAATATTTGGAACCTTGTGGTTACTAAGCAAATTATCCCATTTTAAAGGGAAAAATTAAAAAAGAAAATGTTGCAAAATGAATTACTCACCAGACAAATAGGGCATGTTATGCTATACTCGAGTTTCAACGATTTTGAAAGATTCAAAGTAATGGCAAGGTCTGCAGGATTGAGATCACAAGAGAAAGGAGTGAAGAGATCTTTGAACTTCCCACCATTGGATTCGTTCAAATTGATATAAAGAGCTCCCAATTCTTTCAACCATGGCGATTGCAGAATATTCAAGCTTTTAGCACCAAAGGTAGATTCACAGTTTCTGTTCACTGCACCCTTACAATTGTGAACCTGCACCAACAACATATCATAAATTCATTGAACGAGTTTCTTAAAATAGTATGTATCAAAATTCAAAATATTTTAACTTGTTTAGTTCATTTTTAAATTTTTAAAAAAGATTTACTTTCTCATTTTTCAATACAAATATAAATTATATTCAATTTTTTTTTCAATTTATAAAACATAAAATGATTTGAAATCCAATTATTTTATTAGGTAAAAATACAAATGTAAATAATAAGCGACAATAATATTAACCCAACGGCAAGTAGATCAGTCGTATGCACCGCGGTCAAAAACGGCGCCGTTTCTTTAAGTAAAGAAACGGTCCGCCGTTAGAGTTAACGGAGTCCGCTTGTTTGGTGTATTAAACACCAACTGACACTATAGTATATCTAAACCGACACTGCAGTTATATCAAAATGATACTGTAGTTATAGTGAAATGAAACTGCAATATATATAAAATGAAATTGAATAACATTTCACATATTTGAGTGTATATTATACAATGAAGCTGTAATTATATCAAAATGATCATGTAGTTGTGTTTTAATGAAACTATAGTGTATATAAAATAAAATTAAATAACATTTTCACATATTTGAGTCTATAAATATCGAATGAAACTATAGTTATATCGAAATGAAACTGTAGTTGTGTTGAACTGAAACTGCAGTATATACAAAATGACACTAAATAACAGAGTTACTTTTTGCAAAAGGGTGCGAAACGGCGAAAACAAACACTGTTTATTTTCATTTTAAAAAAAAAAGACGCGCGGTGCATAATCGATTATGCACCGCGGTGCATAATATAATTTGCCCAAGTAGATCAAAGTGAAGATAGGTAAATAGTGACAAAAAGTAAAGGAGTAAATGCCAGCTAAGGTCATCCGAGTTTGGTGGTTTCGCCACCTTTAGTCCTAAACTTTCAAATCGATCACTTACAGTCCTCCGAGTTTCGAATTTGATCTGTCGTAGTCCTTCCGTTAAAATATGTCGTCTGTGCTGTGAAAAGTAAGAGCAAAACGGACTTTTTATTTCAACCCTAGCCAAAACAATTCATTTCTCTCAAAAATTAAAATTATCCCTAATCTCCTCCCATCAAACTTCTTCTCCAATAATTTCCAATTATGTAAACACCGTTCTTTGACGAGCCAAAACCGCAATTTCAATCCGAATATTTCACAATTGTGGATTTGTTCCTGGCAAATAAAGCTCTACAGTTCTACATTTTTTTTAGGTAAATGATTTGTTTTGACTGGGGTTGAATAAAAAGACTGTTTTACCCTTACTTTTCACAGCGTAGACAGCAACAGTTAACTGAAGAACTACGACAGGTCGAATTCGGACACTCGGAGGACGACGGGTGATCAATTTGAAAGTTTAGGACTAAAGGTGGCAAGACCACCAAATTCGGAGGATCTTGGCTGGCATTTACTCAAAAGTAAAGTAATGTATCAGCATGATTTTTGTATTTAAATATTTTGAGAGATATTTACCATAAAAAATGCTATCTATTTTCAAATTTGGAAAGTAAATTATTTTGAATGGAATATATTTTTTTTCCATTTTGAAAGAAAGTAATGAATAAATATAGAAAATTGGATCGAAACAAGTTGATCACTCTTGAACTTTCTTAACGAATTATCATATTCAAACATGGAAGAAACATAAATTGAGATAACTCTCCAAATATGCAAATTATTATGTGGACTCGAGTCCAAAATTAAACAATTTACATCTTGAACATTCACAATTTACATACTAAATGTTTACAATTCAAATTTTGAACATTTAGTAGGTAAATTGTGTGTTTTGAATCCAGGTTCACCTTGCAAGATGGACCCAGGTATAACTGCTGCTCCAAATAGGGTCTAATATTAATATTTAATATGTGACTATCAAATATTGTATTGTCATGGTACTAAAAAGGTTTATTACTAACAAAAAAAAAAGAAAAATAGATCGAGAGATTATTAAAATGAATTTTTCAAGAAAGGCTAAGAATATTATAGTGTAGTCTAGTAACATATATAAGCGTTAAATGTAATATATTAATATGTAATTACCAAATACTGAATAGTATCTTAACATTTAAGGAAAACAAGTTTATTATCACCAAGAAATAATTACGACAATATATTATTCTATTAATTTAACATTTTAATAGGATGTATTGAAAGAGATAAAAAGTAAAAAGTTAAATAATGTATTTGGGGAATATAATGATATGTGACTCACTTGATTGTACTTGTGAACGATTTTGTGCATAATAGCGGCGTTGTCCGCCGCATATTGCATCAAGCGGCGGCACTCTTTGGCTATCTGTCGGCGGTCGTTGAAGAAATAGCGGCGCATGTTTGCGATCCATTTCTCCGCTCCCCGCCCCTCATGGAGTCTCACCACTTCTTTTACTCTGTACCTAAAACACCTCTCTACCTCATAACTTTCCCTTCTCACTTCAACACAAACTGAAATAAAAAAGTAACATTATTACACCCCAAATCGCACGCGACTTAACCACAAAATTCATTGGTTATCTGATTATAAGTAGATACACATTAACTATTTAACCGTTTAACCACATTCCTCAATGGTCATTACTGGAAATTATGAAATTTTCGACCACCTGAAAGTGATCTTAAATTAAGTTGATACCAAAAAGTGGTCGGAAATAGCAACAAAGTTTTTTCCGGATACCAAAAGTGATCGGAACAAGACTCTTGACTGATTTAAGATCACTTTCAGGTGGTCAAAAATTTCATAATTTTCAGTAATGGGTAAACCACAACACTACGTTTTGAATCGAGCGGGGTTGAACTCAGCCAACCCGGCCGACGCCCTCCCATCTCATCCATCATCATTGTATAAAAACAAAAAATCCCAATTTTTTTTTCCATCCAAAGGAATTCAAAATCATAAACTTATATGATTAGAAATTTGTTTTTGTCACGTTTTTTAGAGAGAAAACATGATGAAATAGAGAAAGGAATAAGAAAGTACAATGGCAAGGTTCGTTGGTTGTCTTAGCAACGTTGTTTGCCCAGCAATTCTTGAGAATCCCCTTAAGCCTTTTGTAATCCATAAGGTACAACGCTTTGCCTTTATCGTTATTATCTCCATGAGCGTTGTTGCTGTGAATGTACCTCTTGATAGTCTCTCCAAATCCCATCTTCACTTCTCAATCTACTTCAATTCCTGGAATAAGTTGTGAGAATGGGTTACAAATTAAAGTATCTATAGCCGAAAAGCGACTGGGTCATCTCATAAACTGTAAAATAAGAGATATACAAACCAACTTGATTGATGTGAGTTGTCATACACTGTCATCCTTTAAGAAAATCGCAAGTTCAAAACTCTCTTTCGTATAGAAAAAATCAATAAGACCATAACTAACTCCTTAATTAGGTTGGCCAGCTGGAAACAGAAATTAATCTAAATATGGAAAAAATAAGGAATATTGTAAGAGCATTAAACAAGTTGTATTATATTGTACCAAATTTATGGTGTAAATTTTAATTTTTTAATATATATAACAATCAGTATAAAACCTTTTGTATTAGCTGTATTTTTGGAATATAATCTTTCTAGTTACTATTAAATTATATGTATTGCCTTTATAACGTAAAGATGTAAATTTTGAAATAAATATAGTATAACCATTATATTTATCTCTTTGATTTGCGTTTATCAAAAGGATTAGTTTTACATGCGCATTGTATGATTGATATCTAATGTTTGTATTTAAATAAATAATTCAAAGTATATCAATGCAAGATTATATAGGAGAAGTTCGATCATTATAGTTGACATTAAAATTAATGTTTACGCTTTTTTTTTTAAAAAAAAAAATTATCTAAATACTTATTATAGTTAGTTGGTATGGTATTAAGTAGTAGATACTACTTTTGTTGGAATTACTCTAAGTTTTTCTTAATTCGCCTTTGGATATAGGTATGTCATTATCTTCGTCTTCATTGCTTGTCCGCTTCTTTCTTGTTGGTAGTGTCTCATGTGCAAATGAGTTACTGGTGCTAGTTTGCAAAAAAAAAAAAGAAAAAAAAAAGAGTCAAATAGGCCATCGAATTGCACACAATAATGCAATTAGGCCACTGAACCTAAAAAAACAACAATTAGGCCATTAAACTAACCAATTTCTTTCAATTAGTCTAATTTACAGGTTTTGCATGTTAGTAACAGGTCACCTAAAAAATTTAAAATATTTTTTAGAAATAATAAATTAAAATATATTTAAAAAAAAACGTTTCTTCATCTCCGGCCATGGAGATGAAGAAACGTTTTTTTAAATATATTTTAATTTATTATTTTTAAATAATAATTTTTTTAAAAACTATTTTAAATTTTTTGGGTGACTGTTACTAACTTGCAAAACTTGTAAATTAGAGTAATTGAAAGAAATTGGTTAGTTTAGTGGTCTTTTTTTTTTGAAAATTTTCTGCGGTGCTTCATTAGAAAAATGCTGAAATAATGTCTGGTGGGTGAGTATCCCAGTACATAGTATCAGGTTGCTGATAAGCCGTAGTGGCTAAAGCATGAGCTAAATAATTGTCCGATCTAGAAATATAATTAAAAGAACATGAGTGAAAATAAACGGCAATTTGCCTGCAGCTATCAATGGCAAAAATAAACGGCAATTTGCCTGCAGCTATCAATGGCATAGCCAACGAAACGCAGTGGTTGATGATGTAAGGTAGCGTTGTAGTGTCAAACAATCCGTGTAGATCTCAATATTCTGTTCACCTCGATCCTTTAGCCATGATAAAACTTCCTTACACGCCAAAGCCTCAGCCATAAGTGGTGACGTACAGGCCGGTAGCGGCTCGGTTAGTGCCGAGATATAGGCTCCATCTCCATCTAATAAAACGGCCCCTACAGTTGCATTCCCTGTCTCGTGTAGATATCCCGCATCGACCCTGCATCTTCTCACTGGCGGCACAGAGGATCCGGCAGCGTCGGCAGCACCGCGGCCGGCGGTGGGACTCGCCTGGGCAGCGTGGCGGTTTTCTGTCGGCAGCGTAGCAGTGGCAGTGGCAGCCACGGCTAGGCGGGACTGAGTCCATGCGGTCTTGGCTGCCGCTGCGGCTCTGAGTAGGGACCCCGGGCGTGGTAAAAACGCCTCCCAAACTGCACCATTTCGAGCTTTCCAAATATTGTATAGAATTGATGCTGCATATAACATTCCATCAGAATCTAAAATATTTAGAAGTTTCCCAAACCAAACATGAAAAATATCGGTGACAATATTGGGGATTGTAAGGTTGGATTGATCCCAAATGTTTCTTGCAAAATCACACAAGACTAATGCATGCATTGTATTCTCATGTGATATCCCACACATAGCACAATATGGGTTCACCTCCACCCTCTTTAAAAGCAAGTTCGTAGTTGTAGGCAAAATATCACAAATAGCTCTCCAGAGGAACATTTTCCACTTTGGTGGAATTTTTAGTCTCCATAAAGCTAACCAATTAGTAAAGGGGCCTTGATTATTCTCATAATCTCCCACCAATCGTCTGTACCCGCTTTTCACAGAATATAATCCTCTCGGGTCCCCGTACCAATACCATGCATCATTATAATCCCGGGATACAGGTACTCTCATAATTCTCTCGACATCCGTAGGTTGAAATAAATCTGATAAAATTTCATTATCCCATGTACCAGTTTGTTGATCTATTAGCCCCACTACTCTGGCCTCTCGTAACTGTATAGGCATCTCTGTTTGTATCATAGGGTCCTGGTCATCCAGTAACCATGGATGGGTCCATATAGATGTAGTTTCCCCATTCCCAATTCTTCGTCTGACCCCACTACAAATTATGCTCTTTGATTATACTCCGCCAACAAAAACTAGGATTATTTCCTACCTGCGCATCAAAGAAAGTATCCCTGGGAAAATATCGGCTTTTGTAAACACGAGCTACTAAGGAATCAGGCTTAGTGAGCATTCGCCATGCCTGTTTCCCCAACATAGCTAGATTAAATGCACGTAGGTCCTTAAAACCCAATCCACCATACTTCTTAGGAACACATAGCTTGTCCCAAGCCTTCCAGTGAACTCGGTTGTCCGTCCCAGAACCCCACCAATATCTATTCATCGTTCTTTCTATAGCCGTGCATACTGATATAGGTAGCAAAAAAACACTCATTGAGAAGGTAGGCATAGATTGTGCCACACTTTTCAACAGTATTTCTTTCCCTGCCTGAGACAATAGCCTTTTATTCCACGACCCAATTCTTTGGCGTATTTTATCCTCAATATATGCAAAAGCTGCCTTTTTATTCCTACCCACAAACGGAGGTAGACCCAAATACTTGCCAAAGTTTGGTGCCTGCTCCACCCCCAAAACTTGGGCCACACTTTCCCTATCCACATTACTCGTATTCCTGCTATAACAAATACTCGACTTGTGGTAGTTAACCACCTGTCCCGATAGATCCTCATTGGTCTAATTGTTTTTTTTTTTTAGATTCAGTGGCCTAATTGCATTATTGTGTGCAGTTCGATGGTCTATTTGACCCTTATTCCAAAAAAAAAAAAAAAAAAAAAAAACATATTTGAATCTAAAATAGGTCAACAATATTGTTGTTATTTTTGGGTGATTGTTGTTTCAGTCCCATAATTATATTGGATTTAAAGGTTCTGGTTTTGTTGTATGAATATATTAACATGAATAGTTTCAAAAAAATGTGTATGCATTACTTGCACAAATTGAATGCTGAAAATATATATATCAAAAGAAGTAATAGAGAAGGGACAAAAATCATATTATCAACGTATCTCTTTCACTTATATTCAAGAGAGAGCTAAGCTAAAAGGAGCCAATGATGCACACAACATTCACTTTGATTGGCCCAACCAAAATGAACACTTGGAAGGCTCGACAAATTCCCTAACGCTCAAAGAATCAATCCTGAAATCTGGTTTGTATGAAGTTGCAATTGTACTAAACTTTTTACATTTGTTAGAATAGAGGGGATTGAGCAAGAAACATTGTTGTTACAAAGCAAGAACCACCACTTATCTTGATAAAATCGGTTGAAGAGATCAATGTCTTAGGAATCACAAATCTTGGTTGGTGAGGCTCAACCAATTCCTGCCACTCGCTCTACTCCACACGGTTGATGAAGTCACATCAAATTAGATGCTGGCCAATTAGATGCGGTTGGTGACTTCAGCATCAAAGAATCAATTTCAAGCTTGAATTAGTTTGACAATGAGATCAATTCTACTGTAGTAAGTGTTCATGTTCTATATAAGGTATGTTAGCTCTATTTCTCTATGGCAATCTGTATGTGGATTAAAGCAAGTTTTATGCAACAAAAGTCAACAAAATCATAAATCATGAAAATTTTCTTAGTATCATGTAGTTCTTTAACTCTCATATGAGGATTTGTTATGAATATTTCAGGTGGTGTGAGGGCTTCACTACTACAGAAAACGGACTTAACGTCTACATTATAACGTCGATTTTTTGAAAATTCGACGTTAAATATTTAAAATTATTTTTTATTTTTTTAAAAAATACATATGACGTCGGTTATTTGGTATGGCCGATGCCGTATATTAAATAAAAAATAAATACAAGATACGACGTCGGCGTTATACGTCGCCGACGCCGTATCTCAAATAAAAAATATATATATATATATGGTATACGGCGTCGGCGACGTATATCGCCGACGCCGTATATCGCCGACGCCGTATACTCGAATTTTAAAAAAAATAAAAATAAATAGTAGATACGGCGTCGGACGTATCTCTAATAATTTTTTAAAAAAAAATGGTATACGACGTCGGCGACGTATAACGCCGACGCCGTATACTCAAATTAAAAAAAAAAATAATAAATAGGAGATACGGCGTCGGAGTTAATTCTCCGACGCCGTATCGAATAATTTAAAAAAAAAAAATTAAAATGGTATACGGCGTCAGCGACGTATATCGCCGACGCCGTATACTCGAATTTAAAAAAAAAAAATAAAATAAATAGTAGATATGGCGTCGGAGAATTAATCTCCGACACCGTATCTCCAATAATTAAAAAAAAATATTAAAATGGTATACGGCGTCGGCGACGTATAACGCCGACGCCGTATACTCAAATTTAAAAAAAATAATAATAATAAATATAATTATACTCAGATCGGCGCCCAAACTCCCAAACTCAATATTTCACACTCAACATTTCACACTCCTCACTCATCTGCTCCAAACTCCCACGCCGCCGAACGCCCTACGCCACCGATGCTCTCCACCGCCGCCTAAGCCGTCGTCCTCGGCCTCGCTCGCCGCACGTCGACTTCGTCCTCGGCCTCGCTCGCCACACGTCGACGTCGTCCTCAGCCTCGCTCGCCGCACGTCGACGTCGTCCTCAGCCTCGCTCTACGTCGTCCTCAGCCTCGCCGTCGCTCTACGTCGTCCTTGCCTCGCCGTCGCCCTACGTCGTCCTAAGCCGTCGTCCTCGTCCTCGCGACTGCCGCACGTCGTCCTCGCTCGCCGCTCGCCGCCTCTCCTGCAAGGTACGTACGTGTATATATATATATATATATATATATATATATATATATATATATATATATATATATATATATATTATAAATTAAAAATAGTTATGTATATATATTTTTTGAATTTTGAATTTTATATATTATTATTGTGTATATTTTCGAAATTTTAGGAATAATTGTGTATATATATTTAATTTTATAAGTTAGTGGGTCAATTATGAATTGTTGTGTGTATATGTGGAATTTTATGAAATTTTGTTTATATATTATTGTGTATATCTTGAAATTTTAGGAATAATTGTGTATGAACATTAAGGAATAAGGTTTAGTTTATAGACATATAGAACAAATATTATGAATATAATACATAATTTAAGTGAACAAATCTTAGCTTGCTAGGTGAATCTTGGTCCATAATTTGCCTTTTTCAAGTATATAACTTACCAAATAATTTAAGTAAACAAGCTAAGTGTATAATACATGATGATGTTATTGAATATATTGCACTAGTTGATACTTAATATAAAATGATGTTGTTTTGGACCAAGGCCCACCATGCTAGGTGAATCTTGGTTCATAATTTGCCTTTTTCAAGTATATAACTTACCAAATAATTTAAGTGAACAAGCTAAGTGTATAATACATGATGATGTTATTGAATATATTGCACTAGTTGAAACTTAATATAAAAGGCTCAAGTGTCGAATAGCACCATGAACCAACAACGAAATGTCATCCTGCACCCTAATCTTACATAAGTGATTATTCGATTCACAAACCAAAAAAAATTGTTCACCTAGCCTTTTTTACAGGTAGCCTTCAAGTTAAAGGTAATAAGTTGGTGATGTGGAGGTGATTTGGCATAGATGTGTGTTTTTTTGTAGATGTGGCAGCAATTTGAGAATATGTGGCATCCATTCATCAATTTAATGTAATATAGGAAAATTGGGAGAAGAAATGTAATATAGGAAAATTTGAAAAATCGATTTCAATCCCTACCCAGAGAACCCATTCCCTAATCCTTAATCGCGAAGCGCAAAGTGAGAAGCGAAGCGAAACCTTAGTGAGAAGCGAAGCGAATCTAAGCGCGGCGATTTGGCTTTCGCTTCATGTAACAGTGGAATGCTATACTGGAATGTATTAGTATTAGCCCCTTAATTACATCACCCTTAATTATATAATTCAAAGGGCGAAGACAAGAAAAAAAAAATTTTTTAATCTGTACAGCTACATTGTGGAAACTGTGGAAATATAATTTAAAATCTGTAAATCTAAAATCTGTACAGCTAAAAAAAAAAATCTAAAAGGCTAATTAGCTTCCACGTCATACTTTAACCGGATTCATGTCATCAAAGCAACAGGGAAACCTATTAAAAAGACGAGGTAGACAATTTTTTTTAGTTTGTGATTCGAATAATCATTTATGTAAGTATAGGGTGCGGGATGACATATAGCAATTGGTTCAGGGTGCTATTTGACACTTCACCCAATATAAAATGATGTTGTTTTGGACCAAGGCCCACCATGCTAGGTGAATCTTGGTCCATAATTTGCCTTTTTCAAGTATATAACTTACCAAATAATTTAAGTGAACAAGCTAAGTGTATAATACATGATGATGTTATTGAATATATTGCACTAGTTGATACTTAATATAAAATGATGTTGTTTTGGACCAAGGCCCACCATGCTAGGTGAATCTTGGTCCAAAATTTGCCTTTTTCAAGTATATAACTTACCAAATAATTTAAGTGAACAAGCTAAGTGTATACTACATGATGATGTTATTGAATATATTGCACTAGTTGATACTTAATATAAAATGATGTTGTTTTGGACCAAGGCCCACCATGCTAGGTGAATCTTGGTCCATAATTTGCCTTTTTCAAGTATATAACTTACCAAATAATTTAAGTGAACAAGCTAAGTGTATAATACATGATGATGTTATTGAATATATTGCACTAGTTGATACTTAATATAAAATGATGTTGTTTTGGACAAAGGCCCACCATGCTAGGTGAATCTTGGTCCATAATTTGCCTTTTTCAAGTATATAACTTACCAAATAATTTAAGTGAACAAGCTAAGTGTATAATACATGATGATGTTATTGAATATATTGCACTAGTTGATACTTAATATAAAATGATGTTGTTTTGGACCAAGGCCCACCATGCTAGGTGAATCTTGGTCCATAATTTCCGTTTTCAAGTATATAACTTACCAAATAATTTAAGTGAACAAGCTAAGTGTATAATATATTTTTATATATATGTTAGGATGCTCTTGAGATCCAAATTTCTCAAGGAGAATTTGTTGAGAAAGGAAGATAAGATTCATTGACTGTTGCATTGGGTACTGATGAGCATTCTGGACGTGTTAGAGCCATGGGAAGAGGACATGGCTTCAAAAGTGTATTTGGCCATGCAAATCGTCGCGAAAAGCCTCCTGAAGATGTTCAACAAATGGTTGATGATGCTGTTGCAGTAGCGTTAGAGAAACAAAAGCAGCAAAATATTTCTGAAGGGAGGAATTTGGTCAACGATTAACTGAGCAATTTGAGGCAAAAATAGCTAGTATGATGTTGAAATTTAGTGCTATGCAGACTCCTTTACAAGCAAAGCAGGTGGATGACGTATGTGTGGATGTTGTGTCACTACCTCCAAGTGACAAAGCTAGTTCCCCAGACCCTTTTAGTAATTTACCGGCTGTAAGTATTCGTTTAAAGTTATCTTATTATTATTTATCAATAAAATTTTATATGATTTTTAATTAAAAATTATTGTAGTTAGGGGCACGATGTCAATTGTTCTTAGAAGATCCAATTAGACGTCCAGTAGCATATGGGACAGCTTACAGTGGTGGACAGGTTCATGGGATTGTACTGGATATAAATCATGTGAAGGTGAGCGTAAATGAAGTTAGTGATCCAAGTGCACATGTACCAATCCCCACCAGTGAGGTTCAGCTTGTAGGTGATGCAATTCAACACTTTATTGCTTGGCCAAAGAAGCTGCTAGAGTTATGTACTAAAGCTAATGTGGTATGTATACTAAAAATATTTCTATTTTTTAAAATAGTAAGTAATTTACTTTTTAAAATAATAATTCTTACTTGTATTATAATTCACAGTCAAAAGAAAAGACCAAATTGACTTTTCATTCGGGTGTGCAATCCGTTCATCAACAATTCACTATACCTGATGATGATTCTTTGACTGATGGATGCAAAAAGGCCTTTTCAATAGCTCGCCGTTTTGAACACCCTCTTGTGGTCCATGTGGCTCGTGGTATTATGGGCAACATTGACTATGACTTGCACCTTCTAAGTGATGAGATAATGCGTTTCTTAAATATGGAGACCATCAATGTTTCTCTAGTTCAGTTCTTTATGAGGTAATAAGTTCTTTAATATTATTTATTCATAATGGTTTTATATTTATATAGTTGGTAATCTATATATAATTGGTTGTGTTTGTGAATAGGGGTATTTACATTAGTTTTGAGTTGGCATCAAAAGACACGTATGGCTTCCTAGATCCATATTGGATTCAACCACAAATGAATAATATGGAAGACAGGAAATCATATATAAATGCCACCATGCAGTCGGGGAAGAAATTGGTATACTTAGCCCCATATGTTCTCAAGTAAGTATTAATTACGTATTAAATAAAAGTACTTATATATAATATATTTTTATTATATATTATATTCACTTAAAACTAATAAATTATTTATTTGTAGTGAGCATTGGATGTTGATGGCGATTTGTCCTCGACTAAATGAAATTTTTTGGTTTGATTCACTTGGTCATGGGCCGCGTGAAGACATTAAACATATAATGGAAACGTATGTAAATTTATATAATTAATTAGTAGTTATCATTAAACTAGTGATGCCACGTATTTATATATATTCTATGTCTTATATTAATAGGTGTATGACTGCAACAAACATGATGAGTGGAAAGAAACAAAATCGTTCACCAAAATGGACTATATGTTCGGTAAGTACTTCATTCACTTTGTAAAACATGCAAACTTATTGTTTTTTTTTTATTAATTTATTTTATTTTTATTGTAATTCAATGTAATATGCTATACAAAAGGGAACCACCGAATGTGGTTATTATGTGATGAAGTTCATGTTGAAAATTGTTTCCAACAATCTAAGCAAAGGAATGGATAAGGCAAGTAATTTCTTAATATATCTTTTGGCTTCAAATGTTTAAAAATACTTGCTTATTTATTAATTTTATTTCTTTTGAACTTTGTAGGCTTTGGAAAGACAAGGAAGATTGCCCTACAACAAAAAAGAGATTGATGAAGTTAGAGACAAATGGTCTAAGTTTCTTATTGATGAATGGGTTAATAAAACGCTTCTTAGTTGATACTTTACGTTTAAAATTAGTTTATGTTTATTGGCTTAATGTTTAGTAGTTTTGTTGAATTGTGGTACTTATATTAGTTTTATGTTTAGTAGCTTGAATTAGCTTAATGAATTGTGTTCTTTATATTAGTTTCATGTTTAATAGTTTGAATTAGTTTAATAAATTAGTTGATGTTGAATGTTGAATGTTAAATTGCTAGCTGCGCAGGATTTGAAAATTGATACAGGTTGGGTAGAAAACATAAAACGCATATAAATAATAAAAAAAATAATAATAACATACGGCGTCGGTTTTTAGGTAAAAGCCGACGCCGTATGTTATTATTTTTTTTTTAAAAAATAAATATATACGGCGTCGGCTTTTACCTAAAAACCGACGCCGTAGGTTAATTATTATTTTTTAAAAAAATAATAAATATATACGGCTTCGGCTTTTACCTAAAAGCCGACGTCGTATGTAAATTATTTTAAAATATATATATATATATATATATATATATATATATATATATATATATATATATATATATATATATACACGACGTCGACTTTTACCTAAAAACCGACGCCGTAAGTTAATTATTTTTTTTTTTTAAAAAATAATAAATATATACGGTTTCGGCTTTTACCTAAAAGCCGACGTCGTATGTAAATTATTTAAAAAAAATATATATATATATATATACACACATACGGCGTCGGCTTTTACCTAAAACCCGACGCCGTATATTACATACGATGTCGGTTGTTCAACCGACGTCGTATCATTTACTTACGACGTCTCTTAAGACGACGTCGAAAGATAACCAACGTTAAATGGGGTATTTTAACCGACGTTAAAATCGTTTTCTGTAGTAGTGCTTTTTGAAACAAGAAAGTCTAATTTGCTGCATTAAAATTTTCATTTTACTGCTGGGGAAGAATTAAATATGCAGATTCTAAAAGAAAGACGATTCATTGATGCTTTTGTATTCTTGATGTATTAGTTTCACTACATGCACACATGCCTACTATTAAATTAAAAACATCATAAACAATTGCCCACACACTCAATTACAATTGAAAACCAGGAGCTCCATAGTAGTTTATTAAACACAGTAAGAATATCTCAAAAAATCCACACAAACAAAAACATAGTAGGTTATTTGCTCGATTACCCCTGACAAAAGCATTTCAACTTTCAGTGGAAACATATCCACCCTTTTAATTTGGACAACTTTGTTCCCTTTATGGCACACACGGGTTTGTTTCTTTATGCACATAAGTAAGCACTACTACTGTACACAAAACCACATTTCAATTTTTAGAATTAGGATATCCTACTGCTCTTTGTCTGCTCAGCCAACGTAAAACCCCACCATCGTCTACCCACCCAACGTAAAACCCCTCATTTGGGTAAAACCCGATCGGCGCCATTTGCGGTTAAACCCTAGTCTGGGTGAACCCCACCGCTGTCTAGTGTCTACCCACCCAACGTGAAACCCCATAAAACATAAACAAGTTTCGGAACCCTATAGGCTATAGCTACTCACACCACCGTATGCGCCTGAACCCTAACAAAGTGTTTGGTTGGAGGGGGAAATTATGTGGAAAAGAAATTGCAATTACTGGGAATAAAGTGGGAATTTAAATCCAATGTTTTGTATACAAGAATAGAATTACTCAGAATTTCAATTCCAATGTTTGGTATACATAGAAATTGAAAAGAAATAAATAGTATAAAGTCCAAAATACCCATTGTTGTTGTGTTATTAATTGTAGATTAAAAAAAAAAAAGAAGGGATAATTTTGTCTCATCATTAACTTTTTTTCTTCCCAAAATCTCAGGGGGACATGTGATTTTAATTCCATGAAAATGGGGGAATTGCAATTCCTTCTAACCAAACTAAAGAATTTTATGGCCTTTGAATTAGGTGGGAAGGGAATTTAAGGAATTTAAATTCCCTCCAACCAAACGCCATGTAAGGTGTGTGGAGTTTGTGTTTAAGGTGCGTGGGTTGTGTGCTTGATGTGAGTAATTGTTAAAATTTAAGGTGCGTGAGTTTTGTGCTTAAGGTGCGTGTGTTTTGTGCTTAATGTGAGTAATTGCTGAAACTTAAGATGCATGATTTTCCTTCTTAAGGTGCGTTATTTTCCTTCTTAAGGTGCATGATTTGTATGCTTAATGTGCATCAGTTGTGTGAAACTTAGGGGGGTGGGGGTGTATTCAATCATGACTTTCATAGTGTTTTAAAGACTTTAAAAATGATTGATTTCAATAAACTTTTATTCACTTTCATAGAGTTGTTTAAAACTTTTTAAAACTTTATAAGACTATAAAAGTCTATATAAAAAACTTTTATCAACTTTTTATTTTAAAAAATCTACAAAAGTCATTGAAATTCTAAATTAAATACATCCTTACAAACTTTAAATGATTTCGATTATTATAATTTATAATTTTCTTACAAAACATGTTATAATATATAATAAAATTCTTTTTAATATATAGTTCTTCACCCACATCAACATTCTCAACATTATTATTTATATTCATAGTATGCTGAGACTTATATGCTAATTACTTATATATTATTAATAAGAATCAATAAAAGAAATATTTCATTAGAAATTCATAACAATATTGAACACTAAAATTTATAGTAAAAGAATTAATCAAATAAAATATTTAAAAATATAATTACAAGTTGCATAAACTAATATATATATATATATATATATATATATATATATATATATATATATATATATATATATATATATATATATATATATATATATATATATATATATATATATATATTGCTAGGCATCAGGCAAAGAACTATTATTTGGAATAATAGTAATTTGAGGCTGCGAACAACAAGGTGTTATTGTTTGCAGTCCCAAATTGTTGTTGTGAACCGTAATTCGCTATTCATAGTAATCTGTTGTTAAAAAAAATATTTACGAATATAAACATAAAAAAAGAATAAAAATAAAAAATAAACAAGCAATAGTGGAGTAAAAGTAATATTATTTTAAATTTTTAGAGAAAGATTGTAAAGTTTAGAAGAGAGAAAAAATTGGTAGAGTTTAGGTATGAAGAAAATATAGGATAATGAAGGAAAAAAATATTTTTATTGAATTAGATAGGTTTGTAAAGTTAGGGGAAAAATTAGAGTTTTAATAGAGAGAGAAAATATTCGAGTTGGTAGAAAGAAAATTTTGAAATCTTGGGCCGCGGTTGGTGGTTAGATTTCAACTATTTATATTTGAGAAGGAAAAGTCTACAAAAGTCTTAAAATTAAAAAATCTACAAAAGTTCTAACTATTTGAATACCACATGACTTTTAAAGACTCTTTAAAAGTCGTAATCGAATACCACCCGACTTTTAAAGACTCTTTAAAAGTCTTGATTGAATACCACCTGACTTTTAAAGAGTCCCTAAAAAGTTTGAATTGAATACCTACAAACTTTTAAAGTTCATAAAAATCTTTAAAACTCTATGAAAGTCATTATTGAATACACCCCCTTTAAGGTGAGCCATTTTCCTTCCTTTTCCCTTTCCTTTCCCCAGTGAATTGCAATTCATATGGGGAGGGTATGAATTGCAATTCGGTGGAACCAAACACTGTAATTCCGGTGGTCAAAGAATTAGGCTAACACTATAATTCCGAAAGAATTAGGTTGTAATTGAATTACAACTACATCCAACCAAACACCCCATAAAGGTTATATAGCTGAGCCTCAATCGTTATATCGTGCACCAGGACGCACATTTCATTATGCGCCCCGCCCTGCCCAAAATGACGTCGTTTTGTTAAGTTGTGTGGGGTGTTGACGTGATAGAGTGTATGTGTATTCTGTTATACAATTATGTACATTCTGTTATACAATTATGTACATTTTTTTTATACAATTATGTACATTCGAAACATGAGATTTTTTTATGAGTTAAGAGTTTATGTGTATTATGTTAAGAGTTTATGTGTATTATGTATTATGTTAGATTATATGTATTAACTTTTCAAAAAAGAGTATGTGTATTCTGTAATACAATTATATACATTTTGTTATACAATTATGTACATTCTATTATATAATTATGTACATTCTAAATATGAGAATTTATTTTTAAGAAGTTAACAACAGACACAGAAAATAAAATTTCTTTAAAAAAAAAAAGAGTACAAAACGACGTCGTTTTGCACCAGAGTGCACGATGGCTCTGTTTGGCAAACCTAGCTGAAAAGCTATAAGCTAGGAGCTTAAAGCTGAAAAGGAGCTGAAAACTGAAGAGCTGAAAACTGAAGAGCTGTTAAGCTAACTGTTATGATTGAAAGTGTTTGGTAAAATTAACTTTTTGATAAGGTGATAAATGTAAAAAGGCTAAAAAGGACATCTTCATAAAATTTAAATTAGTTTGTTTACATATTAAAATTTAACATTTTGTCTTTAAAAAATTTAACATTTTGAAATAAAACTATTAGCATAATCATGATCTAGCATCTCATAAAGAAGTAGCAATATTGTTGCAAATCTAATAATAATAATAATAATAATAATAATAATAATAATAATAATAATAATAATAATAATAATATTTGCAATGGAAGTTGCGGATAAAGGAGAAGAGAAAATGGTTTTAATGGGGAAGAGTAAATTATGTCATTCTTTAAAATAATAAGGATAAAGATAAAAAAAAAAGTTAAAAAGTTAAGAGCTTATTTTGGGAACATTATTAAACAGAGCTTATAGCTTATAATAAGCTATAAGCTCTGCAAAATATAGCCGATATAAATTGCCAGCCGAGCCCAATCTGGCCCAAAATGCAGATTAAAATTCAAGATTTAAAAACATTTCTCGCGCCAGGTAGGGGTCGAACCTACGGCCTTCTGCTTAGGAAACAGACGCTCTATCCACTGAGCTACAGGCGCTATTGGTTGACATTTTTATTTCATTATTTATATCCTTCTACACAACTAACACAAGGCGCTCATTACCTCACTTTCAATTTTCAAATCCTCTCGCGAAGCCAGACGACGGAGGCAGAAATGGAAGCATCGATCGGAAAATTCAGCAAGACCGTCGCCGCTTTCTGCAACCACCTACAGACGAGCAGCGACGCCCTCAAGCAGTCTGTTGACCGCCGCCCGATCCCCCTCGGTACCATTTCTTCCTAAATTCAACCATAATTAGCACAACGTCTTTTCTTCTAAAAAGTGATTCATTGTACGTATATGTGCATTAGATTCTGCGTCGACGACGTTCGTGCAATGCCTGAACCGGCGAGTGTCGTCGGCAAGCAGCGATCTCAACTTGTTGGAATCTATGTCCTTCGGAACGGTGTCGTTTGAGGAGCTCCTCGGCCACTGCAATGAAGTCTACAAGAAGAACCAAAATGACCTCCTGTCTCTCCAGGATCATCTCCGCTCCTCGGGCTACATCTCCTCCAGTTGTTATACTTTATACTATTGTTATTGTTATTGTTATATCATTGCAATTTGAAAATTTTCTTTGTTCTTAATATTACCTTTTGTTTTTTCAAATTTTCTATCATATGAGATGTATTAGTCGATATTGATTATGACGATGAAGAAGGGGAAAGTGAAGTCGTAATGGATGATGTCTCTTCAAACAACAGCATTGATTTTACAAGGAAAATTGAAGACGATCCTCTGTATCCTTTCATTCTAGAAAATTGGCGTGTAAATGTGTGATGTAAGTTATCAAATTGCATGTGCCTTAGCTTGTTATTAAAATTCTGGAAAAGCGGAATTTAGTTTGCTCATGAATGTGTATCAGCATATCTTGCCTTGTATGAGAGTTATTTGTGTTACTATAAAATACTGTGCTGGCTGCATTAGTTTAAAATCTAATACTGAATGTTACTGGATTTCTATTTTGTGCTCTTTGACACCTTTAGGCTAGATGATGATTCACTGAATTTAAAAAATCTTGGACTTTCGGATGCCTGTCTAGCTACTCTTGCACCTGAAGGTAAGTAGATAAACTCACTTCTGATGTTTGCTATATAAAAAATTTTCTGTTTGGATACTTTAGTAGTCCTCCTTTTATTATGATTTGCAGCTAATAGTATGGTCGATGAGGAGCCATTTCAATCTGTGACAAAGATATTGGATTTTGCTGAAGGTCTAAGATTTGTTGCTTTCTGTTAAGATGATTTCTTGGTGATAGTGCATACATTGACTTACCAATGTTGTAATTTTGCCTAATGTAGATGAGATGGACAGTTCATTGATGTCATTTGAAGACTCTACGGCCTTATTATGTGTGTCACTAGATGATTATGAGATCCTTCCTAAGCATATGAAGAGTTTAGCATCATGGGAGGTAAAATGCTTACAGAGTATTATTTTGTTTACTGTTGTTATTAGTTAAGGTAGTTAAACAAAGATCATATTTGGATTCAATTCCAGATGATGATTAATAGTGCAATATATGCTTCTTCTTTATGAAGCTGAAATGGCTTCTTTTCTGTAAGCAAAGGTTTGGCAAAATAGTGAACATTTCAGATAAAACTATAAAAAACATCTAATGCATATGAGGACTAAGACATGCTATGATTGTGAGTTATGCCAGGGAAATATTTGATCTCTGTTTGGACTAGATTCCAGGATTCATATAAGCCTTGCCACTATAGTAAATATATGTGCATTCACTATTCATTTGTTCAAAATGCTTATAACAGATGTCTCCGAGGGGATCTTTAACCTTGTATGTGACTACTAATGCTCTTATTTATGTTTCCAATTGAAGTGGAATAGTGTATTTATGTCCTATTTTATATTTTACACATTCTCTACCAAGAGTCATGTAAACAGAAAATGCTTCTTTTGTTTCTAAGTGTAAATGTCTAATACCTCTTACAGGACTTGCTTGCTGCTGTTGAGAAGATTAATCTATGTCTTAGAACAAAAAAGACTAAACCATGTGCCTTCCAACTGGATGAAATTGAATCATTAGGATTGGGTATGTCTTTTCATTTCATTCTAGACTTGATTCTACTTTTGGTTCATATAGTATATTGGCAATTCTAGATTTAGTTCTCGACTTTCAATTTTGACATATGTGATCCCATGAGTTTCATAGTTGTTCTAGTCCTGGCCTTCCTGTCAAAATTTTGTCAAATTTGGATGGAGAAATGGCACTGTCCTAGCATGTACCAAAAAGTGGGGGGCAGTCCGCAATTTAGACATTTCTTGGACTTCATCCTTTCCCCACATTTTATATAAAAACATAAAACAAAATTGCATTCCATGAGTTCAAGAACAATAGTGAGTAGCTATGTTTCTCGATCTGACTATGGCCACAAGGACTGATTGCCAAATGAAAAAAAAAAAAAAAAAAAGTCTTTGGCCATTGCCCATTGTTCCTGGCTGGCCCTGTGGCCACTGGGAATGATGACTGGACCTCTTGCCATTGTTTCCAATGGCCACAAGACTGACCATAGTTTCTGGAAGTGATGGCAAGCAGTGACCATTGCCTGCAATTTTTTTTTTCAATAAATAAAAGTATTGGGATGGGGTGAAGTCATTGAAATGTCCAAATTGCTTCCATTCTCCATCCAAATTTGACAGAATTTAACTGGAAGGATTAATATTTGAAGTTTTGAACAATTTTGGGACTTGTGGGATGAAATGTGTCAATTGAAAGTTGAGAACTAAATCTAAAATTATCAATATACTTGAAAGATCATAAGTGAAATTGGCACTAAGCTGAATTTTGTCATTACCTCTTGAGTGTTTACATGATATTCTGTTCCGCAAAACGCCTACTAAGGCTGCTACTATTGCCGTTGTACTGAATTTTGTTTCTGTTAAATAGTAAATGCTATGCATATTAATTTACAGAATGCATGTCCAAATTTAGCTTCCATTGAAAGGGTATCTGACATTTCTCCATATAAAGAAAGACGCAAATTTGAACATGAGCATTGTTTTGCTGCTTTCTCATTGCAGGGCATAAAGCAAGATCTTACCTACTGCTGCTCATTAAAATGAATCGGGTGGTTGTTGAGACTGCAGGAGGTTTGATTTCCTATAGAATTTTATAGTCATTCTGTACTGTAGACTGTAGCACTCGCAGATAACCCCATTCTGCATTCCAGTTATGAGTCCTGTTCTTTTCCACCCTTTTCAAGCTATTGTAAGGCTCTTATGTTTTCATTGAACTCTCTTGTGCAATTAAATGTCTACTTGCATGAAAAAAGTGTCATTTTCTTCGTTTTATTTGCTCCCTTGTTTATGCTAGATTTCTACGGGTCACATTAATACCAATTTGTAAATTCTGTAGGGATAAATATTTGCTTCCTAAGTTCCAATAATTCACACCCAAAGTCAAAGAAATTCAAGGGAAATATATAAAGATAAAAGAGCTCATTAGAACATAGATACTTGTAGCCTATTACATTGCAAAGTTCAATTGCAGGAAATGAAATGAAATGAAAGTTAAGAACTCGATAGAGTTCCTTTTTGTATTCCCCTTCTCAGGCTCCCCATCCCCTAAGAAGTGTAGCCCGGGCTACACGGTTAACTCCTAAGGTGAATGCACCCATACGAAGATCACAGTTGTGGGTGCTGCACATATCCTTCACATCTTTAAAACCTCTGGTCATATATTTATGAAGTTCTGCATTCACTTTCTCCTCATCCCACATAAACCCTTGAATGTTCTACAAGAAATGGAAGATTAAACATATTCAATAATATAATTTAGGATAGTAAGTTGTCTACTGGTGAGTGAAGGCAACAAATTAAAGGTAATTACCTGAACCCACTCAAAATAGCTGACAGTAACTCCACCTGAGTTTGCATAGATGTCTGGTAGAATCACAACTCCTTTCTTTGCTAAAATCTGCAGAATACATTACACTTTATCTTCATTTATCAATGGGTTTGAAATTCTGATTACACCTTGATCCTACACTAACCTCATCAGCTTCAGGATCAGTTGGATGGTTAGCGGCCTCAACAATGAATTTCGCTTTGATGTCATTTGCATTATCCCTTCAATCAAATTCAGATCAGAGAATCAGAACCTTGGGATCATTTCTTGGAAATATGGTTTTTCTAACTGTTATATCTGTATATTGTGAGAATAACCTGTTAATGACACCTCCCAGGGCAGCTGGAATTAGAATGTCGCAGTCTTCAACCAGAATGGAGTTCGGATCCACTGCATCCCCACCATGGAAACCTTTCACACCATTATTCTCCTTCACATGTTTCATTAGGCCAGGGATGTCTAGTCCTTTCTCACTCTTTATCGCACCAGTGACATCACTAACAGCGACGACTTTCCCACCTCGCTGACTGATGAGCAGAGCAGCCCAGGAACCAACATTTCCAAATCCCTGAGGTGACAAGAACATCATATCCCTGAAATCATAACTTAGCTGCATTATATTATGTATATTAATGATGCAAACCAACCTGAATAACAAAGCGCTGCCCAGCAATGCTCTTCCCGTACTCTTTAAGCAGTGCTTCAGTTGCGTAGAGAACTCCCCTTCCTGTTGCTGCATACCTGCCTAGAGATCCACCGAGGTCCTGTATGTTTTCAAGAAAACAAGTTAAAAGAGGCATGTTAATTACCTTTTCTCTAATTAATAGTTCAGAATCAAGATTCAACTTGTTTTCCCCTCTTCTTCTGTGCACTTACAATAGGTTTTCCTGTAACTGTAGCAGGTGAATAGCCATGAAATTTTGAGTACTCGTCGAGAATCCATGCCATTGTCTGCGGACCTGTTCCCATATCAGGAGCCGGGACATCTATCTGGACGCCAATCAGATCATGGATTTTCTGAGTAAAAACGCGAGTAAGTCGTTCCAGCTCAGAGACACTCAGCTCGCTTGGATTGCATCCTATCCCTCCTTTAGCCCCACCATATGGTATGTTAGCCACTGCTGTTTTCCATGTCATTAGTTGTGCTAATGCATTCACTTCATCCGGATCAACCTGCATCATCAACAACCCTTTTTCTTACCATAAATAAACTAACAAACATGATTTAGGAACAGAATATATATATCTATATATCTTGATTTCATCTCAAGAACTGAACTGATCTGAGAATCTGATGAATCTACTACATACCTCCGGGTGGTATCTGATTCCACCTTTCATGGGGCCTCTAGCATTATCATGTTGAACTCGAAACCCGACAAAGGACACCAAGGAGCCATCATCTTTAGGTATTGTACACTCAACCTGAAATTTTTGTTCAAACAAGTCAGAGAAACAGAATAGTATGAAAGCAGGAAAAGCAGGAATTTAACCTTGATTTCGCGAAATGGGATGAGCAAACTCCTCTCGAGTTTTGAATCCAAGCCTAGGAGCCGAGCTGCCAGCCTAAAGTTTCTGTTGGTAGCAGCTAAAGCATTCATGGTTATTCACAGCAGAAAACCTGAAGAAAGATTAAAACAGTAACGGAGATATCAGAAAACAATGTAGTAGTAGTCAATCCTATCTCTCTCGTAATTCTTGGAGCAGATATGGAAGTAATTGTGTGTATTTATAGCGTTGGAACTTAGAATTGTAGGAGCGTTCCTAATTTCCTATATGGATTAACTTGTATTTAATTATTATATATCAAAACATTTTTAATTATTAGATACATTATTAATTGCATGTTCCCAAACAATTTATATATATTAATCACACATACGGTATAATTAGTGTAAATCTCCTAAATTAACAAAGAATGCTTAGATTTGAGAGGTTTTGAATTATAACTTTTCGTGATTTTTGATATACAGAAACAAAAAGTAGAAGCCTTATCTGTGGAAGGATTGCGTCTACTATATAATCACATAATTATAAAATTGAAAATGCCATTTTTTAAAATTATTAATAAAATCATTAGGTGAATTTTTTAACGATGTCATGATATTTGTTAGTTAATAATAGTGTGTATGTGTGCGAGCAGTGATAGAATCAGAAAGTTTCATTAAGGCGGTTAATGTAATATATTGTAACGGTGTAAATATTTTGCAGATAAACGTTTCGCAACAAGCAAAATTCTAAAAAAAATAGATAATTAACAAATAAATGATGATAAAATATTTATACAAATTATAAAAACGTTACATTTATTTCTGTACTTATAAGAATTCTATTAAACAAAAATAATCAGAATTAAAAATTATAAGAAATTGTTTTAGAAAATATGTTAAAAAAAAGGTGTTGAATTGACCACCAAATACTAAAGAGGACATATAAAATGAGAAATAAGGAGTAATAAATATGTTTAGAAAAGTATATATTTTGTTAATTAGAAATAAAGGAGTTTTTTAATAAAATACAAATTTGTTAATATTAACTTTGTTTTTTAATGATGTGGCATCTTCTCTTTCACCACCGCTGGTGTATAGCATCTATATATAGGCAGTGCATCAAATATTAATCCTAATTATTAAAGGTTTAATTTGGCTCTCAATATTCTGAGTCGTATAAATATTTTTTTATTACTACGTATTAATTGTATTCTACATACATGAATATATTAATTACTTTTATATATGGCCATATAGTATTATAGTAATCTTTACAGATATGTATAGCTATATTTGCCATGTCAATATGACAATGAAATTGACAAGAGTTCATTATTTCACTACGTCATCAGCCTGTAATCTTTTCGTTGAAAGATAAACATGATCAAAATCGAGGAAATCTAAACTATTAATTACTCATATCTTTTAAACATTAGAAAAAAATTGTATTTTTGTTCCTAAATTATAAGATAATAACAAATTCAATTCTAATATTATAAGTATTGTCACTTTTATTTTTTGAGGTTTTAGTAAAGTGACACACTTGATCCTTCTTTAATGGATTTGTTAAAATTTATCATTTATCTTGAAAACTCCTAATTAACCAATGTTAATAATGAAATTTTATATTTTATATTTCTATTTTTATGCAAATCATATTAAAAATCCACAGGTTACTGGCTAAAAATGAAAAAAATAAAAAAGTGTCAAATAAATCATTGAACTTGTTAAGTTTGTACAATGTAATAGAGTTAGTAGCATTCAAAAAAAAAATTTGAACTAAAAATATAGAGTTAATACCTCCAATAGTCCTCCGAGTATTAGGGATTTACCAGCTGTGGTCATCCGAGTGTTAAATGACCTCCAATGGCCCTCCATGTTTTAAAAATAACCACTAGTGGTCCTTTTAGGACGTCTCGTGGTCATTTTAAACTTAGGTTATTTTAAGAATTAGGACCACATGTAGTTATTTTTTAAAACATGGAGGACCATTGGAAGTCATTTAAAACTCAGAGGACCACAGCTGGTAAACTCCTTATACTCGAAGGACCATTGGAGGTATTAACTCAAAAATATAAGGAAAATAACACTTTTCCTCCTCTGAGTTATATACTTATAGCACTTCCCCCCCCCCCCCCCCCTCCCCCCCCCTAAAAAGTTAAATGAACATATTTACTCTTAAAATAAATATTTTATTTATTTTTCTTCTCCAACAAATTATGACCACAATTTGGTTCAAACAAAACAGACATTATAGCAACCAAATTGAAATATTCCAATTACAATTTAGAATCGAAACTCGATATTTATAGTTTATTAAAATCGCAAATCGGAACGGCCGGTTCATGTTCCGAACTGAAAAAAAATACATTTATTGTTGAATTTAGACTATTTTAAAATTAAAAATAAAATTTTAAAATAAAGACGGTTCTAAATCGCGAACCAGATCCGAAACCGTTGGTTCACGGTTCATGATCCAATTTTTTCGATTCATAATTTTAATAAACTGAAATCCAAATATTGGGTTCTGAATCTGAATCATAGCATAAAACTTTTAATTCGATTGCTATAGTGTCTGGTTCAGTTCGAATCGAACCATGGTCATCTCTACGTATACGAAATAATTTGTTGGAGAAGAAAAATAAATAAAATGTTTACTTTAAGGGTAGAAATGTCAATTTAATATATCAAGGGGGAAACCCGCCACTTTTAGAATAATTGAGGGGGCTAATGTACTTACATGAATAATTCAATGAAAAAAAATGCTATAAATATATAACTCAGGAAAAAAAAGGTGCTATTTTCTCAAAAATATGTCAATTAAATCATCGAACAAAAAAAGTATAATTTACATTTTTTACAGGTTCCCAATGAGTTTCTAGGTACTAATCATGGTTGCAGTAGGCGCTAGGCGCTAGTCGGGCGCCCGGACAGCGCCTAGGCGGCGCTAGGCGGGCACAAAAAAAAACAGTGGTAGACTTGCAGTTTGACAATTTTAATGAGGTTGTTTTCAACATTTAATCAAATAACACATCCAAATAAATGAATTAATGATAATTCATAAGTCATAACATCAAAACAATGGTTTTCAAAAAAAAAAAAAAACATTAAAACAATATTAAAAATTAAAAATACTCAAATATGAAATACTCAAATACTTTAGTCATTCAAAGATTCAAAGTATCAAACTAGTCTACGAGTGTATATATGTCATATTATATATATGTATGCACGCGCGCGCGCACACACACACATGTATATAATAAAAAAATAGGTCGAGTCGATTGGGTTAACTTGATCGAAATGAACGAGTTAACTCGACTAACTTAGACGCTAGGCGGCCAAATCGACCGAGTTAGGCGCTAGGCGACCGATAACCTAGGCGGGCGTCTAGGGGGAAATCGCTACGGTTTAGAAACGCCTAACGCCTAGGCGGGGCATAGGCGGGCGCCTAGACCGATTTTTACAACCCTTGTACTAATTGCTTAATAATTGATTATTTAGTGAAGAAGGTGCTTTGAGAAGGCATCCATTTGCGTGTTGGAGGGGTAGCCACCGTGGTTACCACTTTTTTTTTTTTTTTTTTTTTTTTTTTTTTTTTTTTTTTTAATTTAATTCATATTAGCTCGAAAAATAATCAATATTTTCACGAGTTAATACCTCTAATGGTCCTTCGAGTATTAGGGTATTATCAAGTGTGGTCTTCCGAGTTTAAAACGACCATGAGATGTCCTTCGAGTTCAAAAAAAATAACCACCTGTGGTCCTCTGTTAGGTTTGGTGTCAAATGGACGTTAAGTGTGAGGGCAAACCTGTCATTTCTACTATGAGAAAGAGTTAATATCTCCAATGGTCCTCCGAGTATTAAGGTGTTTCCAAAGTGTGGTCCCCCGACTTTAAAACGACCACTAGACGTCCTACTAGTTTAAAAAAATTACCACCTGTGGTCCTCTGTTAGGTTTGCTGTCAAAGGGGTGTTAAGTCTGAGGGTAAAATTGTCCTTTCACCTATATTTCTTCCTCACAAGTTTTGCGGATCCCTCCACCCACAGAATGCCACCTCAAGAGGCCACTCTGCTTCGACGAGAATGGAAACAAAGGAAGCTTTGGCCTCTGGCCGTCAATGGCGAAAGCCGTGGGTTTCAGAAAATGGACAGCTTTGAAGATTGGCGAACCACCTGTGGATTATACCATTAACTCCTCTCTCTCTCCTCAAAGATGGAGCTTTCGATGACCCTTCCTCCATTGTTTCATGTTCCAGGGTAGCTCTCTATGCTGATTCTTGGGCACAAAATTTTCCTATACATGTACCCCACTTTTCCTTTTACTCCGTGAATGCAGTATGCTTAATTAAGAAAAAGTGGTGAAAGTGGATACAGAAAATGATCTAGTGACAGTGACCGAGAAACTGGACGTGAAGGCGATGGTGGAGGATTTGAAGAAGCATATGGGAGGGAAATGTTGTAGACATACCACTGTTATGAATGAAGGAGAAAGAAATATAGGTGAAAAGACAACTTGTCCTCAGACTTAACGCCCCTTTGACAACAAACCTAACTGAGGACCACGGGTGGTAATTTTTTTTTAAACTAATAGGACATCTAGTGGTCATTTTAAAGTCGGAGGACCACACCTGGTAATACCCTAATACTCAGAGGATCATTTGAGGTATTAACTCATATACGAGAAATCAATGGTTTGCTCTCACACTTAACGTCCATTTGACACCAATCCTAACGGAAGACCACAGATGGTTATTTTTTAAAACTCAGAGGACGTCTCTTGATCGTTTCAAACTCGGAGGACCACACCTGGTAATACCCTAATACTCGGAGGACCATTGAAGGTATTAACTCATATTTTCACATTACCAACAACTAAGCCATTTCTACCTAGAAACATATTTGTAACCTTTACAAAATGTAAATTGCACATTCAATGATCTAATTCTTCCAAACTTTCACCTTTATTCAATGATCTAATTGCACATAGTTCTAGTTCAATGACTTAATTACACAAAGCTTGTTAAAAAGGAAAAAGAATAATCATATGATCAATTGCAGGGATCAGCTGATTCATCATATCATAGTAAATAATAGATGAGATATTACAGTTGATTTACAGCCTTAAAATTTATTCTATTTCCTTTAATAACCAAATGTATTCACCTATAAATTCCTGTATCATCTTTCATTGTAAGATCATCAAAAATATTGTACAATTCTTCTTCTTCAATGCTTGTTATCATGGTATCACAGCAGTGTGTATGGTTCTAGGACCAAACTGCTCAATACTACTCATCATCTACCCATTCCTAGTCCTTTAAATTCCGCTGTCAAGCCGCCATGTCCGATGACGGTAGCTCGACACATACAACAGGCATCAACAGTGATGACCTGACAACCCAGCTTGCAAACCTCATAAAAAATGGCCTCAATTCCCAGAACCAAAACCAAAAACAAAACCTTTCTGATAGCCTCAAAATCAGCCTCAAATTAAACAGCCAAAATTATGCCCTATGGGCTCGAATGATTCGAGTTGCCATTGGGGGGAAATAAAAAACACTTCTAAGCCACCTATCCGGAAATCCAGCCCCGCCAGATCCAAAAGATGAGAAATATGAGCAATGGGAACAAGATGATTTAGTGGTGTTCTCATGGCTTATACAGAACATCGAACCGGCTTTAGCCAGTAACCTTACTGAGTTTCCCACAGCGAAATCTCTGTGGGATGCACTCGTAGTTACGTATAGCAGTGGAAAAGACAAGTTGCAGACATTTGACTTACACGTCAAGGCAAATGAAATCAAGAAGAATTGTGCACCCCTTGAAGATTTTTGGATTTTAATGCAAGGAATTTGGGGAGAGATCGAACGAAGAGACCCAAACCCCATGACATGTGCAGCTGATATTACAACCTACAACAAATTGCGGGCAGAACAGAAGTTATTCCAGTTTCTCAATGCCATAGACCGACAGTATGACCCAATAAAACGGGAAATACTTCGATGGGATCCACTGCCTTCAGTTGAAGGTGCCTATGCCGCTGTTCGGAAAGAAACTACTCACCAGAATATTCTTGGAGCAGTTTCTGCTATTACTTCATCACAGCAAGGGGTGGCGGCCGGTTTAACGGTAACAGGACCAAGTGAAGCCGAAGGCTTAGGGCTCATCTCAAAGGGGCAGCGCCGGTCAGACCAGACAGGGAGGACGAATGGATCATCATCCCGACCAGATAAATCACAGTTAAAATGCAGTCATTGTGGTATGTCAAAACACACCAAAGAACAATGCTTTAAAATAGTCGGGTACCCCAAATGGTGGAATGACGGACATAAACAAAGTGGAAAAACCACTAGATCAAATGGGGGAAGGGCAGCCGCCGCTGTAGGCAATAATGATGCTACCATCAACATTGGTGATGGCCAAGGAAACACCAGAGAAGGAGGATTCGGTGGTATGGCAGCAGTAAAGAGGGACGATGAAACAGGTAAAGGGTTTGGGGATTTTTCCTCAAGCCCTTCCTTTTTGAATCCTAAATATTTTCCCCGAAGGTTTTTAAAATTGGTAGAAAATACCCTTGAGAACACAACTAATGAATTTATTGGGAGGGGCTATTTAAAAACAATTAAAACAGCCCAAAAATGTGTTGGGAAGGCAAATATGGCTCAAAATTATTGTGGAAAGCAGGATAAATCATGGATTCTTGATTGTGGTGCTACCGACAGAATGACATTTGAATTGTCGGATATTATCTCATCGTCTAAAACAAAAAAAAAAAACACACATTCAAGCGGCTAATGGAGAAATAATGCATGTTGAAGGGGGAGGAACTATTGAAATTTCACCAACCATGAAACTTTCCAACTGTCTTTATGTTCCCTCGTTATCACATAAATTGTTATCAATCAGTCATGTGACAAAGGAGCTCAACTGCACGGTTTTAATGCATCCTACTTTTTGTATCTTACAGGATATCAGGACGGGAGTGATCATTGGGCGTGGAACTGAACGCCAAGGGTTGTACTACGTGGACGAAGTGACTCAACGCGGTACTGTGATGCTGGCTCATGGAACCGTAGATCGTGAAGCCTGGTTATGGCATAAGAGACTTGGACATCCATCTAATGGGTATTTACATATTTTGTTCCCAAAATTATTTCCCTCCAATAATATGTCAAAATGTGAGACGTGTGTGTTAGCAAAAATCCATAGACAAACCTTTAAACCAAATAACACAAGGGTTGATTTACCTTTTTCATTGATCCATTCTGATGTTTGGGGTCCGGCTCCGATTATTGGGGGACAAAACTTTCGTTTTTTCTTAATATTTGTGGATGATTGTACTCGAATGACCTGGGTTTACTTCCTGAAACACAAGTCAGAAGTTTTTGATAAATTCACCATGTTCTATGCCATGATTCAAACCCAGTTCCAAAAGAATATTCAGATTTTTCGATCTGATAATGGAGGAGGATTTGTTAACACCCATATGCAACAATTTTTTCAAAACAAGGGGATAATTCATCAAACTACTTGCCCACATACTCCAGAACAGAATGGTGTAGTTGAACGGAAAAATCGTATTCTGTTAGAAATAACTCGGGCTCTTCTGATTGAGTCACGAGTTCCTAAATCTTTTTGGCCTGAAGCTATCGCCACAACCACTTACCTTATCAATCGAATCCCAACCAACATCCTCAAACTAAAAACTCCATTACAAACTCTATCAGGATTTACCAAAGTACCCCCTGCTCTTACTCTTCAACCACGAATCTTTGGTTGTTCTGTTTTTGTCCATATACCCAAAACGAATCGAACCAAACTTGACCCTTGTGCTGAGAAGTGTGTATTCATTGGTTATGGAGTAAACCAAAAAGGTTACAGGTGTTATAATCCAAAGACACGTCAAATGTTCACCACCATGAACTGTGACTTTCTTGAAACTGAGTATTACTACAATTCCCAACACAGTGGTCAGGGGGAGAAGGGATGCTTAGACACACTAAGTTGGTTGAAATATGTTTCATCATCAGAGGAGATTAATCACAGTACCAAAGATGAGTCACTTGATACTCCCACACAATCTGCGGAACCAATCGTTAGTGCCATTGAAAATGCTCCTCCCAACCTGATGCCTGAGGTGAGTAATACTTACTCTTCTGATACTCACTCTTCTACTTCTCACTCCCCGGAACATATTGAATCTTCTGGAAGTCCATCTATTTCTTTTGACCTTGGTGAGAAAACAACAGAACAGGTTGAACCAGTCCGGGAGGAAATGGTAGAGCAGGGTGAACTACCACAAGAAGAAACACCAGAAAGATATGTGTTACCTCCTAGGGCGGAGGAATTCCACCTAAACGGTACTCTCCAGAAAAAGAGACTCGATGATCAAAGTATCCAGTGACCAACATATCCAAAGGAAACCTGTCTGAAGAAGCTAGGGTTTTTGTTTCATCACTATATTCTGAAGAAACTCCAGCTACTGTGAAACAAGCCTTGGAATCAAAGAACTGGAAAGATGCAATGGAAACGGAGATGGAGGCATTGATGAAAAATGACACATGGGAGAAGTGTGCACTTCCGTTAAGAAAAAAACCGGTGGGATGTCGCTGGGTTTTTACAATCAAACATAATCCAGATGGGACTATTGAAAGGTATAAGGCTCGGTTAGTAGCTAAAGGTTACACTCAGACATATGGGATTGACTACTCAGAGACTTTCTCTCCAGTAGCCAAGATTGACACGATCCGGGTTCTTTTCTCGATAGCTGCAAATGAAGGATGGCCACTTTATCAGTTTGATGTAAAGAACGCTTTCCTGCATGGAGAATTAAAAGAAGAAGTATATATGGAAGCACCTCCCGGATTCGCGGGAGACTTCAAGACAGGTGAAGTTTGCCGGTTAAAGAAATCTCTCTATGGGCTAAAACAGTCTCCTCGAGCTTGGTTTGGCAGATTTACTCTAGCAATGAAAAGATATGGATTTAAACAGAGTAACTCGGATCATACTCTATTCCTCAAACGAAGAGGTAGTCTTGTAACATGTCTGATTATATATGTTGATGACATGATCATTACAGGAAACGATAAGGAGGAAATGACAGAACTAAAGAAGAATTTGTTTACAGAATTCGAGATGAAGGACTTGGGAAGACTTAAGTACTTTCTTGGAATAGAAGTACTAAGATCTAAACAAGGGATCTTTGTCTGTCAGAAAAAATATGTTCTAGACTATTAGCCGAAACAGGAATGATTGATTGCAAGCCTGCGGATACCCCAATGATGGTGAATCATAGGCTTCAAATGGTAGAAGGAACCGAGTTAGCAAACAAAGAAAGATATCAACGGCTAGTGGGAAAACTAATTTATCTCTCACATACTCGCCCAGACATAGCATACGCAGTAGGTGTTGTTAGTCAATTCATGCATAAACCCCAAGTAACACACATGGAAGCAGTGTGGAGGATTATTAGATATCTCAAGGGAACAGCTGGCCATGGAGTTCTCTTCAAACCAAACGGGCATATGAAAATCCTAGGGTATACGGATGCAGACTGGGCAGGAGATAAAGGAGATCGAAGATCAACATCAGGATATTTTACCTTGGTGGGTGGAAATCTGGTTACGTGGAGAAGCAAAAAAACAAAAAGTGGTTGCTCTATCTAGTGCAGAAGCTGAGTTTCGTGGGGTGGCACGAGGCTTAGCAGAAATATTATGGATACGGAAACTTCTAACTGAGATCGGTTTTCCCCCAACCGAAACTATCAAGATCATGTGTGATAATGAGGCAGCAATCCAAATCTCAGAAAACCCAGTACAACATGATCGTACAAAGCATGTAGAGGTTGATAGACACTTCATCAAAGAGAAGTTGGAAGCAGGGATAATAGAGTTACCATTTGTTCGATCTGAAGACCAATTAGCATATATATTGACAAAAGCAGTTAATGGCAGGATTTTCAGCAACTGTCTGGTCAAGTTAAGTATCGGAAATCCCACTACTCAACTTGAGGGGAGTGTTAAAAAGGAAAAAGAATAATCATATGAGCAATTGCAGGGATCAGCTGATTCATCATATCATAGTAAATAATAGATGAGATATTACAGTTGATTTACAGCCTTAAAATTTATTCTATTTCCTTTAATAACCAAATGTATTCACCTATAAATTCATGTATCATCTTTCATTGTAAGATCATCAAAAATATGTACAATTCTTCTTCTTCAATGCTTGTTATCAAAGCTAACAAGGTTCAATGATTTATTTGACACTTTTTCATTAAAAAATTATAAATTATTGATCTTCATTACACTTATTTTCTTTTTAAAAAATTTCATCAGTGTAGTGGATGTTAGTGATTTACGATTTTGCATTCTTGGGCCACTAAGTCAAAGAGTTGGAGTGTGATCCAGAGATGAGAAGAGAAATAGGAAGTGAAATTTTATTACTGGTTTAGATCAATTATAGTTTCTAAAAAACTAACCAATACATTTTAAGATAATTGATAATAGAAGAACTAATGGCATGTTTGGTTTATGAAATAGGTCAAGAATGGAATAATATTATTTGGAATAAACTTATTCTATTGTTTAGTATGGTCATTTTGTAATGGAAATAATATTTCTAGAAATGAGCTATTACCTTTGCTAAGGGAATAGCCATACCTAGGGGACCTTGGTATTAGCTATTCTCATGCTCTTGAGAATAGCTTTTATATCACAAATATCAAAAATACACTCTGCACATTATTTAATATTTAAATTTAATAAATATAATGTATTATATAAATGTATATATTTAATTAATTATAATTTTTATCTATCAATAAACATATATTTAAATAAATTATACACACACACACACACATTTTACAGCATTTGCAATTGGTATTTCAGGGAAAGAAAGAGGTCTTTCCCCAAAACGCCCTTGACATTTATATAAAAAAAATTAACTGTATAAGACCCCTTAATTATGGGACAAATTATTGTGTGAATCATGGTCCACACAGTGTTATGTGGACCATAACAAAAAATACATTTTTCTTTATAAAAAAGTACATTTTTAATATACTAAATGTACATTATTTTTGTACTGAATATACATTATACAATATAATGTACACCCAATACAAAAATAATGTACATCCCATGAATATAATGTATATTATTTTTGTACCGAATATACATTATTTTTGTACTGAATGTACATTATTTTACAGTATACAAAATATGGTCTACACAACTTGTGTGAACCATGGTCCACACAATAATGATTGCCGCCTTGGCTCCTAAATTAAGCAGCATGCCAACGAATGGGCCTTGCAATCTTTATCTTTATCTTTATATATAATATAAAGCAGAATCCTAGCTTTTCGGCAATTTATATCCTACACCACGGCGCGCGTTGCACTATGCGCCCAGATGCAAAACGACGTCGTTTTAATTTTTTTATTTTTTATTTTGAAATTTCCCGCCCCAGTGAATGGCAGTAGTTTTTTCTTTAAAAAAAAAACCGCTGTTCAAGAATGTACATAATGTTATATTAGAATACACATAATTGTATACATGAATGTACATAATTATATAACAAAATATACATACTCTTTTTAAAAGATAATACACATAATCTAACATCTACATCTATCTACAAATCTACAAATCTACAAATCTAATAAGAGCGAATAATGTTAGGCCCTTAACTGGAACAAAAAAAATGTCGGTACTAATTGTTTCTTAAAATGAATGGTTCATATTATTTTGATTTTAGTATCTTTTAATGATTTGCCTTTTTTACCCTCTATTATATTATTTTCTTCCCTTAAATAATCCTAAATTCCGTTAGTTTAAACTTTAGTAACGGAATATTCCGTTAACTATTTATTATTATTAACATACTCTTAATTTATATAAGGTCTTAGGTTCGAACCTCATCCCAAGTATAGTTGGCATAATTGTTAAACATATATTATGAATATGTTAAAATGTATTAAAAAATATAATATAAAATTCAAAATAAACTTTGATAAAATAATTAGCTCGACTAAATACATAACATTCAAAGTTGAGCATCAAAGATTATAAATCAGGAACTACTTTAAAATTATTATTTGATTTTCATGAATTTTTTATTTAAAAAAAAATCAAATTTAGGTTAAGTTTTTTTTTTTTTGGTTTAATTAATTTTCATCTGATTATTTAGAACAAAACATAATATTTAAATTATGCTTTTGCATTATTGAAATGATTTGGCCATTATGGTATTAATATTTTTTACTATATCATTATATCAATATCTATTGTAACCATATATTTTGAATGATTTATTAGCATCCTCTATTGACAATATTTATTTACCTATGCATAAACATCTCCTATATAATATTACATTGATATACTTTGAAATACTTATTTAAAAATAATTATTGGGCATTATCCCATTCGCGCAAAGCGCGTAAAAAAAACTAGTAATACATAATAAACATAAACTTTTAACATAATACACATCAACTATTAACATAATACACACAAATTTTCTGATTCGGATGTACATAATTGTATAAAAAGAATGTACATAATTGTATAAAAAATGTACATAACTGTATGAACCAATACACATAACTGTATGAATAAATACACATAACTGTGTAAACAAATACACATAATCCCAGCAACTTCCTACCGCGCCTCCCAAAACGACCCTAAAACGACGTCGTTTTGGGAGGCGCGCGGCGCACAGTGCTATGTGCGCCGTGGTGTAGGGTATAACGATTGTAGCTTTTCCTCCAAAATTGTAAATGGGCTTTGTGAAAACGGGCTGCAGCAAAAAAAATATATATATATATATATATATATATATATATATATATATATATATATATATGAAAGAGATTGTTGAGTTTATACAACACAAAGATGCAAGATAAAAAATACGTACAAATTTATAAATTTATGTAATCATGAATTCATTTCTACGAGTATTAATGTATTATAAATCAATTTTTATTTTAATTACAAATATTTATAATAATAATTAAAAATCAAATCAACATAATTATTAAATTAATAATTATATATATAAATGAATAAAGCTCATATCACATTTTTATATATAAAATTTAATAACACTGTATAATCTAATATTTTATCCTTTTAGTATGTGTGTCAACAAATGTCATACTTATCTATACATGAACAATTCCAATATAATCTTGCATTGATATACTTTAAAGTACTTATTAAAAAAAAATATTGGGCATTATCTCAATCGCGCAATGCGCGTAAAAAACTAGTGTATATATATATATATATATATATATATATATATATATATATATATATATATATATATATATATATATATATATATATAACATTCAATAATCATAATCATATTAATTAATAATTAATCATATTAATTATTATTATTATTATTATTATTATTATTATTATTATTATTATTATTATTTTGTATAAAGGTATTATGTCTTTAAAACATATTTCATTTATATTTCTTTAACCATCAAATACTGGAATATATTTACTGAAGTCTATTCCTTCAGCGAACCGAACAATAGAATACAATTCATATTCTATTCCTTACCTATTCCATTCCATGTGGAATAACATTCTTATTTCCCTCCAAATTCATTCTGTGAACCAAACGTACTGTAAAAGTATTACTTTATTTATAGCACCATAACTAAAAGTAGTGGCGTCTATAAAATAATAATTTATTCACTAGTATACTACAATCTCCGAAATATAATTTTTTTTTTTTATATTTTAAAATCAACCTTGAATTGTTTCCATATAAAGTATGAAAAAGGTGTCGAATAGGCCATCGAACTTTTACAATTTGTGTAATTAGATCACCAAACAAAAAAAAAAAAATTGTAATCAAACCATTTAACATTGAAAATGTATGCAATTGACATTATTTGTAGTTTCTTTTAGGAAAAAATAGGATAAATTGCTGAGTTGGCATATAATGTAACAAATTTAAAATGTTGGTGCTGGCTTAAACATTATTTGACATGTTAAAAATTGTTTTAATTATAAAAATAAAAGTTTAAAAATTGTAGACTCCTCATTTTATACACACACACACACAAAGCATTACAGGCCCATCATTTAAAAAAAAATAATAAAAATTTAAAAATAAAAAATAAAAATTCTAAACTTTACACTCCCTCCCCCCGAACAGAGGAGGCAGTGGCTCCGACTATGTCGACGGAGGAGGTGGAGGTTGCTTCTTTCATCTGCATAGAGAGAAGAGGAGTCTGCCTCCACCTCTTCCGTCTACGTAGACGAAGGATGCCTCATATGTCCAAATCGAGGAAGGAGGTGGAGGCTGCCTCCCCCATCAACGTCAACGAATTTCCTCTGTCAATCTGGATGGAGGAAACAACTTTGTATCCTCCGTAGGTGTGTGTGTGTGTGTGTATATTATTTTTCATGTGACATGTGAAGTCAAGAGTTTACTGAAATTTGTTATTCACTAAGTGTTTGAAATTTGTCAAATAAACTTACTAAAATACTAAAAGAATTTATCACATATAAGAAGAAGATTAAAGTAAATTTTATACTTGCTCATGTCATTTAAGTTTGGGAAAATGGCACTTTTTACCCCTGAGTTATATACTTATAGCACTTTTCCCCCTCAATTATTTAGGTAAGCACATTAGCCCCCTTAATTATTCTAAAAGTGGTGCTTTCCGCCCTAATATATTAAATTGACATTTATATCCTTAAAGTAAACATTTTATTTATTTTATTATTCCAACAAATTATTACGTATACGTAGGGATGACCACGGTTCAGTTTGAATTGAACCGGATACTAAAGCAATCGAATTAATAGTTTACGGTTATGATTCAGATCTAGAACCCAATATTTAAATGTCAATTTATTAAAATTATGTATCAAAAAAGTTGAATCTTGAACCATGAACCGGCGGTTCCGGATCTGATTTGCGATTTTGAACCGTCTTTATTTTAAAATTTTATTTTTTATTTTAAAATAGTCTAAATTCAACAATAAATGTATTTTATTTTTTCAGTTCGAAACATGAACCGTCCGTTCCGGTTCACGATTTTAATAAACTCTAAATATCGAATTTCGATTCTAAATTGTAATTGGAATATTTCGGTTTGGTTGCTATAGTGTTTGTTTAGTTTGAACCAAATTATGGTCATAATTTGTTAGAGAAAAAAATAAATTAAATATTTAGTTTAAGGGTAAATATGTTCATTTAACATTTCAGGGGGAAAAACAGCCACTTCAATAATTTAGGGGGAAAAAATGCTATAGATATATAACTCAGGGGGAAAAAGTGTCATTTTCCCTTTAAGTTTTTTTTTTTTTTTTAAATTGATTTTTCATCTAAATTTAATAAATTATTAACCGAAAGAATAAAAATTGTCACTTTAAAAATAATTGAAGGAACAAAAATAAATATTTCAATAAATGAAGGGCCGGATTTATACATATACTGATATACATGGCATATACGGAGTAACTTGGTGGTCAAATATATCATTTTCTCTAATAAATAATTTTCTTATATATAAATCTCTACTTGAAACAAACAATTTATGAGATTCACATTCCATATACATATTTCTTTGATATTTTTGAAAAAAAAAATTGTTATTTGTACTAACAGAGTAACAGTACATAGCTTCACAATTTACAAGATTTTTGCAGGCCTTTATTATGCTTATCCCAAAAAACAAATTTACAAGATTTTGACCAATTGCGCAATGTTTTAGGTCATAGAATCCGCTAAATGAAGTTTGTTGGATTTATAGAGTTCTCATATTGTTATTATTTTCTTTTTGAAACATACTATGTCATTTTTCCTAAATTTCACACCTATAACCAACTGAGCTGTTAATTCGGACAACTCAATTGGTCATAGGAGTGAAGTTTAGAAAGAATGACAAAGGGTCGAGTCTCACCAATAGCAGTGTAGGAATAACCTCTCAAAGGGAACTCTTCGTGCGCAGTAAGCAAATGTCTAACTTTTGTGATTCGAGTTACCATGATTTATATTCTCACAAATGCTCTGTCGGGTCAGGATTGGGGATTCAACCTTTTAGAAAGAATTATTAGGATAAAAGTTCAATGGATACAAGATTTATCAAACTCCATTTATTAAGTCTTGAATTTGCCAATAATAACACGCATGCAACACCATTATCTGATAAAACTTGTAATCTATCTAGCAAAGTGATAATATCACAATATATTTTATTAGAATTAATTAGTTTTAATAATATAATAATTAAATAATATCAACTAAAAGGTTGATCCATTCATTTTTTTTTTTTTTTTTTGAGTGGAGAGGGAAACTGGTAGTCACTATTTGATGGTGTGCACTGAGTAAACTCTGCTTTATGACCTTAGCTGATAAAGGACCACAAAGTGGTAAACCAATTAAGGTTGTTCATAGCTGACTGATTAAAAAAAAGTCAATAAATTACTCCCAGTGTGAATCCCGAACTTGTAACCTTGCATGTGGTCATCCATTCACTTTTAACCATAAAGTTTATTGCATTCCTAATTGTAAGTTGTGACACATTAAATATACCACTTTTTTACTTATCACTAGGGAACATGCTCTTATTAATTAAAAAAAATAATACAATATTTATTTATTTATTTTCCCCCCTCTCTCTAATAAAATAAAAACATATACTAAAATTTTTACTTTCTAACAATACACTAATCATTTTCTACTAGTACGCCTTTAATGAAAGATGATGCATGTAGTAGAAATGTTTGGATGGTTGATTAATTAGATGAAGTAACGAAAGTAAATGATATATTGCATCATTTGGGCACATACTAGGATTAATAATATAATGACAAAATTATGATGGTTAAAGCACACTTTTTTTTTTTTTTTAGAAGGTGTTAAAAGCACACTTTGATAGAGTGTTTTCCTCTACTATTCATCTTCGACTTCATTACCAGCACATATATATTTCTACATGATCATCAATCTTTTTAGTATGAGTGATTTCAAACAAATAGAATAGAATAAAATAAAATTGAGAGTTTAATTATCATTCATACATTTTTAAGAATTTCACTAAAAAGTGAAGTATTGATGGTTATTTGATTGCTAATTTTTTTACGTGATTTGCGCGAATGAGATAATGCCCAATGGTTATTTTTAAATAAGTATTTCAAAGTATATCAATGCAATATTATTTAGAAGATGTTCGTGCATAGGTAAATAAATTTTGAATTTGTTTATTTAAATCGGTAATTTAAAGTATATAAATGCAAGATAATATATGAGAGATTGATTATATATAACTGTCACAAAAATAAATGTTTACAACTTTGTAATAACGCTAGTCTAAGTACTTAGACTAAAAGCGATAGTCTAAATAAATACTAATTTTGGTTTAAAGTTCTCTAATTCTCTTTTGGAATCTTCATCTTCAGTACATGTCATTTATTTATTTATTTTGTTATTGGTAGTGTGTCATGTGCAATTGGGTTACTGGTGGTAGCATAGAGGGATTCATCATGCAATGAGATTATGGTGTAGGAAGCTTTAGATTTGCCTTATTGTGTATATGACTGAGATCTTAGTTGTGCGCTCTTTATCTTACAAGCACATGTTGATATTTGGTAGTGGTAATTTTCCCTACATGTTTCATGTGTTGTGAGATATGTGTCGTATGTTATCATGTGAAAGTATTGAACAAAATATTAATATTTATTATAGTTGTATAAAATACTTGGTAAATAAATATATATAACATATTTTGTATTATAACTTTGATATTTAATTACAAGATAATATAAAAAGAAGACAATAGACAATGTAATGAATATAATAAATTAATAAATTTGAAGGTAAGAAATCTTTGAATTCTAGAAAATAAACTAATGAAATTATCTCTTTTTATATTTTGATAATGAATAATTCGTTTTAAATAGAGGCATTATAGACATCTAATTCTAAATTAATTAAATACATATGAATTATTTTTTTGTTGTAGTTACTAATTTATTTTTAATTTAATAAGAGCAATAAAGTGACGTACATACTTTTCATCCACAATAATGAAATCATTGATTTTTTAAATTTCCATTCGTTGTTGCGACAAATTGTTTTGAGAGTTTGTCAATGACAATTGTTGTCAATAGAGGATGATAATAAATAATTCAAAATATAAGGTTACAATAGATATTGTTATAATAATATAGTAAAAATTAACTTACAAATTTCTTTAAAAATTTTCATACATTGATAAAAGCATCGTCGAAATATTAAGTTTCGTTCTCAATAACCAAAAGAAGATTAATTAAACGAAAAAAAAAACATAACTTAATTTTTTTTAATGAAAGAAAATCAAACGATTTTCAAAGTTCCTGATTTATAATCATTGAATGCTATGTATAGTATTTAGTCGGACTAGTTATTTGACCAAAGTTTATGTTAAATTTTATATTATATTTTTTAATACATTTTAACATATTCGTAGTATATATGTTTAATAATTATGCTAACTCTAATTGGGATGAGGTTCGAACCTAAGACCTTTCTTATAGAAATTAATAAGTAAGTTAAGAATAATAAATAGTTAACGGAATATTCCGTTAATAAAGTTTATACTAACGGAATTTAAGGTTATTTAAAGGAAGAAAATAATATAATAAAGAGTAAATAAGGAAAATCATTAAAAAAATATTAAAATCAAAATAATATGAACCATTCATTTTAAGAAACCATTATCACCAACATTTTTTTATTGCAGTTAAGGGCTTAACATTATTGGCTCTTATTAGAATGGTAGATTGTAGATTGTTGAAATTGACATTTAAATTGTTGTTTGAACAATGGGAAAATGGTGTTTTTTCCCTCTAAGTTATATACTTATAGCACTTTTCCCCCCTGAATTATTTAAGTGGCTCTTTTCCCCCCTGAAATGTTAAATGGACATATTTACCCTTAAAATAAATATTTAAAATAAATATTTCATTTATTTTTCTTCTCTAACAAATTATTACTATAATTTGGTTCAAACAAAAGAGATACTATAGCAACCAAACCAAAATATTCCAATTACAATTTAGAATCAAAACGCGATATTTAGAGTTTATTAAAATTGCGAACCGGAATGACCGGTTCATGTTCCGAACTGAAAAAATAAAATACATTTTTTGTTGAATTTAGACTATTTTAAAATAAAAAAATAAAATTTTAAAATAAAGACGGTTCAAAATTGCAAACCGGATCCGGAACCACCGGTTCACGGTTCAAGGTCCAGTTTTTTTAATTCATAAATTTAATAAATAGAAATCCAAATATTGAGTTTTAGATCTGAATCATAACCGAAAACTTTTAATTCGATTACTATAGTGTCCGGTTCAGTTCGAACCAAACCGTGGTCATCACTACATATACACAATAATTTGTTGGAGAAGTAAAATAAATAAAATGTTTACTTTAAGGGTAGAAATGTCAATTTAATATATCAAGGGGAAAAACCACCACTTTTAAAATAATTGAGGGGGCTAATGTGCTTACATAAATAATTGAGGGGGAAAAAATGATATAAGTATATAACTTAGGGGGAAAAAGTGCCATTTTCCCCTGAACAATTGAATCTATAAAATATAATAATATATTTAGGTTATCATATAAACTACCATACAGATTATTTTGGTTTTGGTTAAGAATTAGGACATAAACCAAGTCCCTATAACCATAGAAATGAAAATGTTGTTTTCTAGTTTAAAAACTAGCTAGAGGGAAAAAAATAATAATTAAAAACTAAATAATAATAAAACAAAAGAATACTAGGATTTCAGTTTGGAACTATCAGACTAGACTCAAACTAACTCTCATAACTAGCCAGTTCTTATTTATAAATTGTTAGGTTTGGACCAAAATTGACCCAAAACTAACTTGTGGTCATAACTAGAAGTTTAGACTCGAGTATTAATTCATTGTCTCATTATATGTATGTATGCGTGGATGTTTTTAAACTTTCTATCAAACTTGTTATGTATGGATATATATTTTTGGTAAACTTTATATTATTCAATTCGGTTTTAATTATTTGGATAAAAACTTTAAAGAATTAATGAAAGCTAATTGAAGTTATAAATTGTATTATTTAGACAAGAAATATGGTTTTTTTTTTTTTTTTTTGGTGGTAGTAAAATTAAACCCTGTATGGGTATTGGAAACAACTAACCAGCAGTGGCATTCCTAATGTCAATTGTCACACTCACCATCTCATCTCATCTCATCATTCTAATGATTCAACCAAAATAGTGCAGCATGTGTCATACCTCAATTGTGCTTAAAAAGAAAATCATTTAGGCAACCATACATCTTTTTGACCAAAAGTCCTCTTAACTAGTTGAGATTTAGGGTTGTCTAAAAAGTTCGTCATCATCATTTCATTTCTCAATTATTCACACTATCACTTTTCATCATTCAATTGTCTAGGAAGTAATTTTTTTCCATCCCAAGTATGGGTTTAAAAGTCACCTTACAGACAGTTGAAGAATGAAAAGTAACGGTAATATAATTGAGGAACAAAAACTACTATTTCCATGTAATTCAAGAATGAAAATGGTCATTTTATCTTAATCAAATAATTCCGACTTATTTAGAGTCAATTAAGTATTATTGGAACCCATGTTGATGAGAAATTGTTTTTGCTACTTCATTCACAAAACTTGACACTAAACCATACTAATAAAAAGAATTTAAAGTTCTTTTAAATTCATTGAAATCATTAGTAGATATAACATGCATATGATCTACATGTAATGAAATTTTGTTTTATATTCATCATTGAATCCAAAAACAAAAGAAGGGCAAAAGGCCAAAAAAAAAAAAACTCTAAACAATAACATTTCGTATGTTTCTTTCTTTCTTTCTTTAACATAAAGGACACAAACATATTGTAAAGTGATCATTATAAAGAATTGCAAAATTTTTGGATGAACAACAATTATTAGACAATGAAGTGTACATGTATGTATATGTCAAAAAAATGGATATTCTCGTACAAGAATGACACAAATTCAATTCATGCTAATACCCTCTTAATCGAATTCTTACACATAATTTGTAATACGATTTATCTCTCATATACGATTTGTGCGTTATTATAGATGAACGAATTGAAGTTTATCTCATACATATCTTCAAGTAGCGACTAAAATTCTTTTGGTTTTAAAAAATATAAATAAAATAAAAAGAGATTGGAGATTCCACTATGCCAACAATTCCAAGATTCCAACATGCACGACTCACTTAGACATCATGTAGACAGCACAAAATACAAACCAAAGCACAATCCAATAACAAGATGATCACGTTAGTGTCTACCTTTAATTATATTATATGAAAACTATAATTGAAAACTTTTTTTTTTTTTAATAATATATAACTATTTTAATTAAAAAAAAAAAGTTAAGGATGATAGAGTTCAAATTTAGATAACTCATTATTAACCTTCTCCTAATAAATTTTTTAACATGTATTATAAACATAGATTATTTATTGAACTAATTATATATAATACCAATTAATAAGCTCAAATTTGAATTATATTGCAGAATAAGTTATTGTTATCTCTATATTTTAAGGATAGAAGAGTGGATACCCATCCATTTAATACTACCTAAATTCAAACCCAATTAGTATTTTTTTTTTGTTTTTTTTTTTTTTTTTTTTTGGTAGGAAAACCCCACTTAGTATTGTTATTACTCGAACTTGTTCCAATAAGACAGACCACATGTATGACCCGTTTGGTTCACGGAATAGGCCGGGAATGGCATAGGATTCCCAGTAATAGGCCTATTCCTTTATTTGGTAACCATTTCTATTACCAGGAATAATATTCCTGGTAATAGCCTATTACCTCAAATAAGGTAATAGGTATTACTAGGGCCCCCCTGGTATTAGCCTATTATTGAACGCTCAGGAATAGATTTTAGAATCTATTTACTTTTTTACCCCTTTCTTTAACCTAATTTTTTTATCCTATATATAAATTTATCCTATTTCACTATCGTCGTCGCCACCACCACCATCACCGCCGCCACCACCACCACCATCGTCGCCGCCGCCACCACCACCATCGTCGCCGCCGCCACCGCCACCATCGTCGCCGCCGCCACCACTGCCACCGCCACCACCACCACTACCACCCCACCGCCACCACCGCCATCACCATCGCCGCCCCTACCACCACCGCCGCCCCCACCATTGCCACCGCCACCACTACCACCACTACCACCACTACCACCCCACTGCCACCACCATCGCCCCGCCGCAACCACCACCAGAACCACCACCCAGCAGCACCACCGCCACCACCACCACCACCGCCACAACCTTCGCCGCCCCCACCACCACTGCCACAACTGTCACCGTCACCACCACCACCGTCGCCCCCACCACTGCCACCACCACCACTACCACGCTAGCAACACCACCACCGCCGCCACCACCACCATCACCGCCACCACCACCACCATCGTCGTCGCCGCCACCACCACCATCGTCGCCGCCGCCACCGCCACCGCCACCACCATCGCCACAACCGTCGCCGCCCCACCACTGCCACCGCCATCACCATCGCCGCCCCCATCACCACCGCCGCCCCCACCACTGCCACCGCCACCACCACCACTACCACCCCACCGCCACCACCGCCACCACCATCGCCGCCGCCGCCACCACCACCTAGCAGCACCACCGCCACCACCACCACCACCGCCACAACCTTCGCCGCCCCCACCACCACTGCCACAACCGTCATCGTCACCACCACCACCGTCGCCCCCACCACTGCCACCACCACCACTACCACCCCAGCACCACCACCACCGCCGCCACCACCACCATCACCGCCACCGCCACCACCATTGCCGCCACCACCACCACCACTGCCGCCACCACCACCATCACCACCACCGCCACCACCACCGCCGCCACCACCACCACCGCCACCACCATCGCCACCATCACATATTTTTATAAGGGTATTTATGTCTTTTAAAACATATTTCATTTCTATTCTTTAAATCAACCAAACACTGTAATATAATTCCTAAATCTATTCCTTCCGCGAACCAAACAATAGAATACAATTCCTATTCTATTCCGTGCCTATTCCATTTCTTATATAATAGCATTCCTATTACCTCAAAATTCATTCCGTGAACCAAACGTGCTGGTAGTGTAAAGAGAGACTGCCGAGCCGACAGATCACGCTCATGGGTGATATCCAAAGCCTCCCTTCATGAAGCTTAGGCTAAATTTATCCCTCAGGGGTCGTTTGGTTCATGGAATGTCAGATTACCTTAGGGAATGTTAGATTGCTGGGATTGTTAGATTACTGGGAATGTTAGATTCCTGTGTTTGGTTAAAATTGGGGTATGTAATATAATCATGTTTGGTTTAGGGTTATCTTTTATACACACTATAATATCCTTAAGATAACCAAGGTTATCTTACATTACCTAAGATTTTGAAGGGAATCACATTCCCTTCAAAATCCTATGCGGAGGGAATATGACATTCCTTGGGAATGTTAGATTCCTAAGATAATATGAACCAAACACCGGAATGTGAACTTTGGAATGTCACATTCCCTTGGTTATGTTATATAACCTGACCAAACGCCCCCTCAAAGTTTAAGGTTGGCAAATTAACAGAAATTTTAAAACTATTGATATTTTTTTTTTTAATTTTTTAAAAAGTGAGACATGGATTGAAAGCTTTCATATGTTGCAAGCATGCCGCAGTCTTTTTGTACTTTTTTATTTTTATTTATTTATTTTTGTTGAATAGTTAATTTTAGTGTAGTACTGTAAAGTGCGTTTAATTTTTTAAGTGAATTTAATTTTTTAAGTGAAGAGTATTGTAGGGATAAAGATAGACTTATAAGGTATTCCAAACAAGAAACACATGTCGAATTTTCCTTGTTTAGTAACATGTGGCAACCAGATAGTGAGTGCAGTGGTCGGTCATGTCATGTGCTTAAATAACACTAATCGAGGGTGATGAGACTGATGGACTATCAATATATGCCAAGGGCATTCTTGTCTTTCCTTTGCTTTGATTCTGTTATAACTGCCACTATCCTCTTTATATTCTAAGCTTCTTTACTTTCCCAATTGTAAGAACTATTGATGCACTATCAAATGAAATGCCAATGACTCTCTTCTTCTTTTCTCAACTAGAACAATGTTCAGCTGGTAGTTATTAAGCATGCATCATTCCAACATGGTATCAGAGCGACATCGCACTTACGCCACCGCCGCGGTTATGGATGCCGGAAACGGCGAAGGTACATCAGCTGGGAATGCCGGAACTCCGGTCAATTAAACTGTTGCAAATCCAAGTTTCTTCAATTGGAGTTCATTTCACCGAGCAGACGAATTCGACGATCCTCTATATCTCCACATTACGGAGAATCCAAACCTAATCCTTGTTTCACCTCCTTTATCTGAGTGCAATTATGCTTCGTGGAGCAGATCCATGAAGATTGCTTTGGGAGTAAAGAACAAATTTGGATTTGTGAACGGAGACATTCCAAATCCAGGTGAAGGAGACATCAAATACGCTATCTGGAAGAGATGTAATGATATACTTTGTTCTTGGATACTGAAATCACTGAATTCAACGATAGCAGAGAGTGTTTTGTATTTTGAATTTGTGAAATACATTTGGAAGGCTCTTAAGAAGAGGTACTCACAAGCAGATCCACACAGAATTGCAGAAATTCAGAATGAAATCTTTAAGAACATGCAAGGTAACATGACTATCAATGAATACTTCACTAAATGCAATGCTCTATGGGAACAATTAAATGCAATGAGGCCTATGCCTATTTGTGAATGCTTACCTAGATGCTCATGTAGTCTAATGAGTAAAATAAAGAAGGATAGAGAGGATGATCAAGTCATTAGATTTCTGGAAGGGCTGAATGATGAATTTGAAACCATAAAATCAGGTGTGTTAGTTATGGATCCTATTCCTGCAATGAAGAAAGTATTGAATATGGCTCTAAAATTGGAAAGAAAGCTTAATGGTTCTGTTAGCCATAGAAACAATGAAATTATTCAGTCCAATGCTGTTCAGAATAGTTCAACTCAAAGCATAGATGATCAAAACATTGTGGTCGTGTCAGCCTCATACAACAAGAAGAGATTTAACAACAATGGGGGAAGGATTGTACTTACTGTAATATGCTTGGCAACACTATAGATAAATGCTATAAAAAGCATGGATATCCCCCTGGTTGGGTAGCTGGTTATAAGAGCAAAAACAAGCAGGGTCAGGACAATCAACAGACAGTAAGTGGCTCAGTAAACCAGGTTGGGGATATAGGACTTTCTGCTGATCAGTTCCAGAGATTGATATCCTTGTTGCAGAATCAAAATCAAGGACACCAGGCCTCCACTAGTGCAGCTGTGACAATCAACAAGTCTGGAATAAAATCAGACTTCAAGAATCTGCCAAAAGAATCCCAAGAAGGTAGGTCCATTTCTAACCTCTTTGTTAGTTGTATTCTGAATTGTTCTAATGTCTGGATCCTAGATTTAGGAGCAACTGACCACATTACATGCTCCTTAGAATATTTTGAAAGATATCACAAAACTCATGATATATCAGTTCAGCTACCTAATGGAAAATCATCAGTGGAAGTCACTCATATAGGGGATATCAGGCTCCATTCTAATTTGTTGTTGAAGAATGTTTTATACATTCCATCTTTTACCTTCAACATTGTATCCACTAGCAAATTGATAGAATAAGGAAGCTGTGAACTTATTATGACTGCTAAGCTCTATCATATTCAGGGTCCATATGGGATAATTAGTGGTTTTGCTGAAGAAAAAGGTGGACTCTATTTGCTTAAAGATCCCCCCTACAAAAAGAGAAGCTCAGCAGCTTGATAGTAATCCACATAGTCAATGTAACAGTGTGAACTTACAGTTGTGGCACAATAGACTAGGGCATTATCCAATGAATAAGATTCAATTCTTGAATGGAATAAAACATACTCAGTTTCATAAGGTAACTAACTTTACCTGTGATGTATGTCATTATGCTAAGCAAAAGAGATCTGTTTTTCCTATCAGTACATCTAAAGCTGAAAAGTGTTTTGATTTAGTTCATATGGATGTGTGGGGCCCTTTTGCTGTTGCTTCTTTAAAGGGGGAACATTACTTCTTGAAAATTGTTGATGATCACAGCAGATTTACTTGGCTGCATTTGATGAGACACAAATCAAAAGTTAAAACTTTGTTTTAGAATTTCTACAGTTATATTGAGACACAATTTTCAGCCAAAATTAAAGTGGTGAGAACAGACAATGGTAGTGAGTTCTTTATGAGTACTTTTTTTTAATGAGAAAGGGATTGCGCATAAAAAATCCTGTGTATACACTCCTCAGCAAAATGGGGTTGCAGAAAGAAAACACCAACATGTTCTGAATGTAGCAAGGGTTCTCAGGTTCCAGTCTGGCCTCCCTTTAGAATTTTGGAGTCAATGTGTCTTGCATTCTTCATACCTGATTAATAGGCTGCCCACTCTCGTAAACAATGGAAGTTATCCTTATGAGGTTTTGTTTGGAAAAGAAATAAGCTATGATCAGCTCAGGGCCTTTGGTTGCTTATGCTTTGGTGCCATTGTCTCACAAGGAAGAAATAAGTTGATGCCTAGGGCCAGAAAATGTGTTTTTTTTTTTGGGTTTTACTGCAAATGTCAAAGGATATATACTTTATGACATTGTTGACAAATCTATGTTTATCTCCAGAGATGTTCATTTCTATGAAGAAGTTTATCCTTTCAAGGAAATCAATTCAGACACCAAGCATGAGTCACCTCAGATTGACATATTCAACCCTTCTCTACCTTTAATTCCCGTTTCAGTTGGTGTAGATGTTGTTTTTTCCAGAACTACAGACAATCATGCAAGTCCTAATACCACACCAGATCCTATGCAGAGTGAGCAGAGAGACATTCCCATGGAGATCAATTTGGCCACTGAAGCCTCTGATGAGACAGTCTTGGAGGAGACCCCTCAAGAGGAAAGTGGAAATCATTTACAGCCTAGAAGATCTGGGAGAACAAGAACTCTTCCTAGCAAACTACAAGACTATTACTGTTAGTTCATGATGAGGGATAAGGTAAACAAGATGACATCCCCACACTCATTAAACAAGGTCATTTCTTATGATTCTTTATCTCCCAATCATAAGAAATGTGCTTCATTCATATCCTCCATCCATGAGCCACAAACTTACAAAGAAGCTGTTCAACATAAACCTTGGAGGAAAGCTATGCAGAATGAGATAGAAACCCTGGTTGCCAACAACACTTGGACATTGACTGATTTACCAGCAGGAAAGTGTCCAAATGGCTGCAAATGGGTATACAAAGTCAAACATAGAGCAGATGGATCCATTGAAAGATATAAGGCTAGGTTGGTTGCCAAAGGATACACTCAGCAGTTAGGGATTGATTACACTGAAACCTTCTCACCAGTGGCCAGAATGACAACAATTAGGACATTCCTAGTTGTGGCAGTGGCAAAGGGTTGGGATATTCAACAGTTGGACATCAATAATGCTTTCTTACATGGAGACATAGAGGAGGAAGTTTATATGGTTTTGCCTCCTGGTTTCCAGAGCGACAATCTTAAGTAAGTGTGTAGACTTCTAAGATCCTTGTATGGCCTAAAGCAAGCCAGCATACAATGGAATGCTAAACTAACAGTTGCACTAAAATCTACTGGCTTCTATCAATCCATAGCAGACCCTTCATTATTTACCAAGACTTCAAAGACTTCATTCACAGCTTTACTCGTATATGTGGATGATATCTTGGTGGCTGGGACAGATCCATCTCAAATCAATGAACTAAAGTTGTTTCTAGACAGATCTTTCAAAATAAAGGACCTTGGTCACCTGAATTATTTTCTAGGCATTGAAGTTTTGAGAAATCCTACTGGGATTAACATCTGCCAAAGGAAATACACATTGGAGATCCTGAAAGAGAATGGCTTCTTGGAGGCCAAACCTGCAAAGACTCCTGCCATTACAGGCCAAAAACTCATCAGTTCAGATGGGATTTTAATTGAAAATCCTGAGGTATACAGAAGGTTAATTGGTAAGTTCCTATACCTAGCCAATACAAGGCTAGATATCTCACATGTTGTTCAAAAATTGAGGCAGTTTGTTGATAAGCCCACATACATTCATTTGACAGCTGCTCACAGAGTTCTAAGATACTTAAAGGGGTCTCCTGGGAACGGACATTTCTATCCCTCAAACAATCAGCTCAATTTGCAAAGTTTTTCTGATTCTGATTGGGCCAACTGCTTAGAGACTAGAAGATCCATCACTGGCTACTGCATTTATCTTGGGGAAGCTCTGATTTCATGGAGAACCAATAAGCAACCCACAGTGTCAAAATCCTCTTCTGAAGCTGAATATAGGGCTTTGGCTTCAACTGCATGTGAAATCCAGTGGCTTCACTACTTATTAGCATATTTGAACATCATTTTTCACAAGCCAAAAACTCTTTTATGTGATAACTTGTCTGCCATTGCTATAGGGGAAAATTACGTCTTCCATGAACGCACTAAACATATAGAATTAAACTGCCACATTATCAGGCATAAGGTGCAAGAAGGGTTGATCAGATTGTTGCCTATTCCTTCACAGAAGCAGATTGCAGATGGATTCACAAAGGCCTTACCAAAACCAGCGTTTGATACTTTCCATTCTAAGCTGGGCCTTCACGATGTTCATGCTCCAACTTAAGGGGGGGGGGGGGGGGGGTGATGGACTACCAAATATATGCCAAGGGCATTCTTGTCTTTCCTTTTCTTTGATTCTGTTATAACTGCCACTGTCCTCTTTATATTCTAAGCTTCTTTACTTTCCCAGTTGTAAGAACTATTGATGCACTATCAGATGAAATGCCAATGGCTCTCTTCTTCTTTTCTCAACTAGAACAATGTTCAGCTGATAGTTATTAAGCATGCATCATTCCAACATAGACTAGGGTTAAAAATATGCCAAACTCTTATCAAGAGACTTACAACTTAGTTTAGTTTGGACCTAGCTTGGCCTAGTCTATTTAGTAAAAAAGTCAGACTTAAGTTTATCTTAAAGTCTATTCAACTACACACGCACCCATGCGCGCACACACACATACATACACATATGTATATAAGGACCATGCCTTTCGCTCGACGATGTGAAGCATTGGTGCTTCACACTTTAATATTACAGAAGAGAGCGAGGCCCAGTTAAGGGACCATCCCTAGTGATGCGTTAAGCATGACCAGATTGATATTGATAAGTTATTATATAAGGCATACAAAATAGAAAAAACATTCCACTTTTTGCTACACTTAACTGAGAGCATGGATGCACCTCTAATACACAGCCGATCACCTATTCCCACCACAACTCCCAAGAGCTTCTTTAATATTAAAAGCGAGCTTGCGAGGGAACCTGCCCTCTACTCGACAACGTGAAGCATTGGTGCTTCACGCTTTAATATTACAGAGCAGAGTGCAGGGTCAGTTAGGGGACCTCCACTGGTGATGCCATGAGTATCACCGATTGAATTAGAATTATAATTTAGTGGTGTTATAATAAGACTACAGTGTGTTTAAAATAAAATTCAATACAGGTGTCACTGTAATAAGACTACTGTATATATAATGTCGAATGAAACTGTAGTTGAAACAAAATAGAACTTTAATTATGCTGAAATGAAACTATAATGTATATAAAATGAAACTGAATATGTTATACAGACAGAACTAATTACATGAAACATGTGCCTTTTCTTATCATTAAAAATAACGACACCGGTTCGAACCATGGTCCACAGTAAAACTTGCCTTAAGTTCATATAATAGGCTCATGCCTAATTTGTCAAAGTTTGACCCAATCTGACCTATTTTCATCCCTGGATGAGTCGTGTTAGATAGTTATAAGGTAAAATCACTGATTTATACTGTGGTTAGATAAAATTAGGAATTTGCATACAAGATTAACAATTATTGTGATATGGTCGGATTATGTTGATTGTATAACCCCATTATATGAATCTAAATCCGAACCTAATTTGAGAAATATTTTTAATAGTCAAACTTGTTCCAAACCCGATTAGCACACAACGAAACTTATTCAATTCAAATTTGATCTGGACATGAATTGTTTCATTGTCATATCTATTATATTAAGTAATGTTTAATTTCTCAACTATTATGTAGTATTTTTTATGTGAGTCAACTATTATGTAGTATGATAATACATCTATATCATTTTAATTGGGTGTTTACAGAATCAAATTCCGGATATTACTTGGTAAAGAGTGTTAAAAAAAATAAAGTTTAATTTTAATCAAAGAAAGGGTGGAATTTGATTGGTGTGTAATTCATAGGAATCTCAACTTGAGCAGCTTCCTCCTGTAGAGTCAGAAGAAAGCCACGCTATTCCTAAAGTTAATGGCAACTCAAACTAGTTTAATTCTATAAAGTAGTAAATAATATAGTGCGGCCTAAAAGGTTGGTCCATTATGTGTTCATTATTTGACCAACCTGCTAGGCATTTTCAAAAGACAACTTTTTCACCAGATAATTTTGAAAGAGAAATAGTACTACCCTACCCCATTTTCTAGCTTGATTATTAGTTAACGAATACGATTCAATTTATTTATATTTAATTTTTCATAATATTTAATTAGTGTTATTATATAAAATTTATAGAAAATTTCACCATGTTGATTGGCTTGGTGTCTTTTCATACTTAGTACCATTCCACTAAAGTGAATGGTAAAAACATTGAGTTTGTATCAGGTATATGTCTCATTTATAAACTCTAAGGTTATCCTCATCTTTGCAGTCTTCTTTTAATTTTAAAGAAAGTCATATTATTAAATTTGTAATTTTAGTATTCACTCTCCATCTATGTGATTATCGCTCTTCTTAAAAAAATGGTCTAACTATCACATCACCTTATACAAATTTATTTCTTTTATCAATAATAATAATAATTATAATAAGAGTAAATACCAGCAGAGGTCCTCCGACTTTGATGGCACTGCCACTTTTAGTCTTTAATTTTTAAATCAATCACTTTTAGTCCTCTTACTTTTTATTTCTAGCCATCTATGGTCATTTTGATATACTTGGCTATCTAATGTCATTTTCTCAAGGGTAATTCGGTCCTTTCATAATTAATTTATTAATTATTATATTTAATTTCCTCATCAGAATAGTCAAACAATGGTTTCTCCACGAACATGTACAAAACCAGCTCGTGAATCCATATATGCATTCACAATTCGTCGCCGCTTTCATTGGGGAAACCATTGTTTGACTATTCTGATGAGGAAATTAAACATAATAATTAATAAATTAATTATGAAAGAACCAAATTACCTTTGAGAAAACGGCATTAGATGGCCAAGTTTAACAGAAGGACCATAGATGACTAGAAACAAAAAGTAAGAGGACTAAAAGTGGCAGTGCCACCAAAGTCGGAGGACTAAAAATGGCAGCGCCACCAAAGTCGGAGGACCTCTACTGGTATTTACTCATTATAATAATTATAATTAATAATATATAAAAGACAAAAAAGGCATGTGTAATTCTGACAGCAGAATTGCAAATATTTACCATTCTGCTTGTCAGAATTTGGTATTTACTCATTATAATAATTATAATTAATAATATATAAAAGACAAAAAAGGCATGTGTAATTCTGACAGCAGAATTGCAAATATTTACCATTCTGCTTGTCAGAATTGCAATGTGTACAACAAACAAATTACAAAAAAAAAAAAACAAAAAAAAAAAAACAAAAAAAAAATTAAATTAACAAATAGAATTGTAAGTGTAGGAATTGCATAGATGAAGATAGCCTAAAACAAAAGAATTTTTTTAAAAAAAAAATACAAAAGCATCGAGTTTTTACCAGGTTTCATTTATAACTTGCATAAATAAACTAATATATAATTACTTATATGGGTCTCATTTAAAAAGAGAAGAAGGGTGCTATCTTTTGTTTTGTATTGTGTTTCTTCTCTCTCTCTCTTTTTTTTTTTTTTTTTTTTTCTTATTTATTTCTTTTCCCATTTTTTGGAAAAAAAGATAAGAAAAAAAAAAAAAAAGAAAGAAAAATGTAACCAGGAAAGCAGCTCACTTTGAGGATTCCACTAGGGAGGAATCTTTAAGTGGAAGTCTCTCTAAGAATCTCTTGTGGCATGTTTGGTTCATGGAATAGATCAGGAATGGAATAACATTTCTTGGAATAGACCTATTCCATCGTTTGGTTGGATCATTTTGTTATAGGAATAACATGCCTAGAAATGAGCTATTACCTTCGCAAGGGTAATAGCCATTCCTAGGGGGGCCTTGGTATTAGCTATTCCATGCCCTTGGGAATAACTTTTATATCACAAATACCAAAAATACCCTTTGCACATTATATAATATTTATATTTATTTAATAAATATAATGTATTATATAAATGTATATATTTAATTAATTATAAATTTTATCCATCAATCTATATATATATATATATATATATATATATATATATATATATATGTAAATAAAAAAAATTATAATTGTATAAGACTCCTTAATTATGAAGCCTTGGCTCCTAAATTAAGTAGTCTGCCCATCTGCATGCCTAGCGTATGGGCATTGCAAGCTTGCCTAGCGGATGAGCATTGCAATTGAAATTATGGAGCCTTGATGCTCCTTTTATAAGAGCCTCAAGGCTCCATTCTTTACTTCTCCAACCGATGTGGGATAAGTGAGAAAATAAATATAAATATAAATATGTATTTGTATAATAATAATAATAATAATAATAATAATAATAATAATAATAATAATAATAATAATTATTATTATTATTATTATTATTATTATTATTATTATTATTATTATTTTTATTCTCTCTCACACACACATGCATATACATATATATAAATATAAATAAATAAATAAATAAATATAATATATATATATATATATATATATATATATATATATATATATATATATATATATATATATATATATAACATTCAGTATATCATATTTATTATTATTATTATTATTATTATTATTATTATTATTATTATTATTATTATTATTATTATTATTTTGTATAAGGGTATTTATGTCTTTAAAACTTATTCCATTTCTATTCCTTTAACCAACCAAACACTGGAATACAATTACTAAAGTCTATTCCTTCCGCCAACCAAACAACAGAATACAATTCCTATTCTATTCCTTACCTATTCCATTCCCTGTGGAATAGCATTCCTATTCCCTCCAAATTCATTCCGTGAACCAAACGTGTTGTTATAGATTCCACTTGCTATATTATGTATGTGTACCATTATGCAAATATTTGTGTGATCGGTTCAAATTGCAAATATTAAGCTATATGATCTTACCAATAAATGATAGGAAAATTTTATGAGTTATGGAATAATTATTGTATAGTGTGGTTGAGGAGTTCTTGTAGGGTGCGGTTGTATTAGGTGAAAGGGGAGTTTGAATCAGTGGCCTAATTACACTTGTCTTTTCGTTCAGTGGCCTAATTGCATTTTCAAGTTATGTTCAGTGGTCAATTTGAACCTTATTCCCTCAATAAATTATACTATGAACCGTAATTTAAATTGCAATGTGCACCATGAATACATGTTTAATTCTAGTATATTGAAGATTAATTATTTTGTGTACTGGAGGTTCATTATTTGGTAATATGAACACATAAAAAATAAATTATCAGTATACTAAAAACGAACCTTATGTCAGTGATCCACCTTACAAGGTGAAACATGATTTATCATACTCTGTATAATGATTGTAAACTCTATATATTTTGTTTTACATCGCTTTTAAAACAAATAATAGCCTTAAGTGACTTAGGCTATCGGGCTAACCCACTAAGTTTTGGGCTAGCTCGTTTGGACTATCTAACTGATTTTTAATCGGACTATTTTTTTTTTTTTATCTTAATCTTAAATTTTTTCGGTTTTATCAGACCAACTCATCAATTTCAAGCTAAGGTTACTCACTTTTGAAAGAAATAATAGCCTTAAATGACTTAGGTTATTGAAGCCCGTTTGGACTATCTTACTAATTTTCACATCAATTTCGAGTTAAGATTGACATCCCTAGTACGTATATCCCTTTGCATATGTAAGTTGTAGCTCTTAAAGATTTTTCGACCATCTACTTGACTGCTTACAATGTGGGCAAATTATACTATGTACTATGATCCACACTACAATGTAGATCATGAATATATATCCATTTTAATATACTAAAGGTTCATTATTTGGTAGTACTCAAATAATTAATTTTTTTTTTTTTTTTTTGGAAATACAAGGGAGGGGGAAACCCCAGGTCAAAAAAAAAAAAAAAAACAAAAAACAAAAAAACACAGCCTAAGTCGTCTCAATAATGTGCACAATCGTCCTCCTTGCGTCATTGGCAACCAATTTTCTATAATTTTGCAGGGCTCTGCAAGTACGCTTGTTCCTCCGATTGACGTCATAGATAGCTTTCACCATATCCTCGCAATCACTATGTATTTCAATGGTGTTGATTCCCTTATTGGCTATCCATTGCATTCCCATCTCTAATGCATTGCATTCCGCTTCAAAGGCATTGTTTGCACTAAAAGAGAAAGAATAGCCCTCAATCCACTTTCCTTCCTTGTCTCTAAGCACTGCTCAGCCTCCAGCTTGGTCGTTAGTTCCTCTGAAACAGCCATCCACGTTGAGCACCATAGAAGAGTTCGTCTGCACCCTCCATTTGATTTGCTTTTCCAAATAATTATGGTGATTACTGGCCAGTGAATTCGTCCTGGCGAAAGCTTTTCTAACTTCCATTTCTTGATCCTTTAGCCAGTCAATTTTTTGATGCATGTCCCTCTCAGCTCCTCCGAATGTGACTTCATTCATCAACTTCCAAAGCCACCAGACAATGAGAGCAAAAGAAGTACTGCATTCTCTCTTGGTTATGGAATTAATATTCCCATGCACTTTGGTTGAAAGCCAAGTGTTGAAATTCATGCTCTCGAGTCTTTGTCTCTCGTGTCTAGATAGCATGGTTGCAAAACTCGGCCGCCTAGGCGCTAGGTGGCACCGTTTTGGCCTAAAGGCGGCCAAAACTCGGTCGGTCGCCTAGGCAGCTAAACTCGGCCGAGTCGACTAATTTCGTCCGATTTTGTTTGATTTTGACCGATTTTGTTCGATTTTGACCGATGTCGACTTTCATTAATTATTGATTTTAATATTATTATAACGTTATGACTTATAAATTATCATTTTTTCATTTATTTAGATGTGTTATTTGATTGAATGTTGAAAACAACCTCATTAAAATTGTCAAACTATAAATTTGTCACTATTTTTTTTTTTTTTTGGTGCCCGCCTAGCGCTGCCTAGATTCCGCCTAGGCGCTAGGCGCGGCTCGGCCGCCCGACTAGCGCCTACTGCAACCATGATAGATAGAAAGCTCTTACAGATTGTGGATGCTGCTTTACAATTTCTAAAGATGTGGTCCATATCTTCATTATCTTCTTGGCAAATGTTACATGTATCGGTGGTTGCGATACCCCACCTCCGTCTCTCAGGTTCGTCATCAACCTGCCATGTTTCAACAACCAAAGAAAAGCACAAATTTTGTTAGGTACCTTCAATTTCTCGATGCGCATCCAGTCCTTGTCAATGGTGGTGTGCGCCTCTTCCAAAGCAGCTTCATAAGCAATCGTGATGGAGAATGTTCCATTCTCCTCATTCCTTTCCATGTCTCCAAAGGTGATCTCGGTTCTTTCCATGATTTCATCCTATTGGTTCTTTCCCCACTTTGAATGATGTTACGACTTCTAACTACTCATTCCTACAAGTTTGAACACCCCTGCTTCTCTCTCCAGTTCGCCACCTCTCTCTCATTTCTGTTGTATTTGTTACTAATGACTTTGGCCCATAGATTGTCTTTCCAATTCTGGATACACCATCCAATTTTGGCCATAAACGCCATGTTCATCTTCCTCATACGACCTAAAATGAGGCCACCATTTTCTTTGCTCTTAGTGACCATGTTCCAATTGACAAGGTGATTCCTATTTTCCTCTTTACCACCATTCTAGATGAACTTCCTTATCTTTTCTCCATCTCATTGCAAACCCTTGTTGGGAACCACATGGTCTGCATGACATAGTAAGGGATGGTGTTAAGGATGCTCTGGGCGATTTTGATCACCATTTGCGCCGTAGGCCCCTTTTTCTTTCTCATAGAATGTAAAGTCTCTTGAAAAACAACAATATTGTCAAAAATTTGTTTCTCAGGGATAAAGCTGCTTTGCTCAGGATTGATAATTTTCCTAAGGATACCTCTAACTTTGTTGAGGATGACTTTATAAGCCACATTACAAAGGCTAATAGGTCGGAATTGTTTGACATTATCAGGGTTGTTGGTCTTGGGGATAAGGGAAACGAGGGTATCATTCAAGCCATTCGGCATTTTACCATCTTGCATAAAATCTTTGGTCAAATTTGTGTGGTGTTTTCCCAAAATGTTCCAAGACTTTTGGTAGAAGGCAGCGTGAAACCCATCCGGTCCTGGTGCTTTGTACGGGTCCATCTCAAATAAGGCCTTCTTCACTTCTTCCTCATTACAGTTTGAATTGATGTCTTCCCAATCTTCCTCACTTAATCAAGGGAAATAATTTGTAGGATGATCTATATGTTCTTCGGTGAAATGATCAACATAGAATTTTCTAACCATGTCCTTCAATTCCTTATCATCATGAATCCTGACCCCTTTCTCGTTAATAAGGTTTAGGCAAGTGTTAAGGGCTCTCTTGACTTTAATAGCAGTGTGGTAGATGTAAGTAATTAAAGTCGAACATGGGAGCATGGGAGCTATGCAGAATGTACACTGATAGCAGCAGTAAATTTTGACAAATTGGAGTTAGGTAGCAGCAAATGTTGAAAGGAAAATTTGCAGTTTAGTCCCTAGGCTTTTGGCTATCTACAAACGACCCATAATCTCCTACTATAAATAGGAAGTTCATTTTGCGATTCTAATCATCCCATCCCAATCTCATCTTGTATCTCTTTTGATAGAATAACTTGGCATAACAAAGTTCTTTTAGAGAGAAATAGAGAGTTATATTTCAACTCCTATTGTAATATCATTTTTGCCAATAGAAAAAATCCTTCTTCAAAATTGCCTTATTGTGTGTATGATTTATTCTAAATCTTACAATAGAAATATTCTCAATATTTCCCGCCCAAGTTGCCATTGTAGTTAAGTGTTGTGAACCCGTATCGATCCTAAAAAGTGATATCAGAGCCCCAGGTTTGTTCATAGATATATCTTTATTGTATCGTTTATGTTAGAACTCATTCTGGTAAAGTGATTGTAAATGTCTAGGAAAAGCTCTGGTTAAGACTTGGTATTTAAGTAGTCCATTTGTGACTCACCTCTCTTCTCCAGAAGCATTTTTCTCGTATACTATTCACAAGACCGGGAGTGTTCTATTATACAATACTATTTTGATATATTGTTCAGGATTTGAATCAAAAACACCACTCACAATGGCGGCAAGGTATGAGATTGAAAAGTTCAATGGGAACAATTTCTCATTGTGGAACAAGACTGTCTCACTAGCTGATGTGTTGCTCATGGACTCAGGAACAACATGGCATATGACTTCACAAAGAGAATGGTTCATGAATATGAACCTATCTCTGGAGGACCAGTGTTCATGGTAGATGATCATGCCTTAGAGATTGCTGTCATTGGTACTATCAAACTAAAAATGTTCGATGGTATAGTTCGCGCTATCCAAGAGGTACGACACGTGAAAGGCCTGAAGAAAAATATATTGTCTCTAGGACAATTAGATAGCCGTGAATGTAAGATTCACATCCAAGATAGGATCATCAAAGTAGCCAAGGGCGCGCTCGTTGTGATGAAAGCTGAAAAGATAGCGGCGAATCTATACATGCTTAAAGGAGAAACACAACTACAAGGAGAAGCAGTTGTTGCATAAGACAATCTTATAGAGGAATCAACAATGATGTGGTATCAAAAACTTGGCCACATGTCGGAACGATGACTAAAGATTTTTGCGGATCAACATCTTCTTCTGGGGCTAAAAAGGGTTTCATTACCTTTTTGTGAACATTGTGTTACAAGTAAGCAGCTTAGATTGAAGTTCGAGAGCTCAAAAGCAAGAAGCAAAGCTATCTTGGAGCTAATCCACTCCGATGTTTGGCAAGCACCAGTTATATCCCTAGGAGGTGCAATGTATTTTGTATCCTTCATAGAGAACTACTCCAGGAGATGTTGGGTGTATCCTATCAAGCGGAAGGCGGATGTATTTGAAGTTTTCAAAATCTTCAAAGCGCGTGTGGAACTTGAATCCGAGAAAAGGATAAAGTGTTTGAGGTTGGATAATGGAGGAGAATATACTTGTGATGAGTTTGATAAATTCTGTCTACAAGAAGGTATCAAACGACAGTTCACGGTGACATATACTCCACAACAAAATGGAGTGGCAGAGCGGATGAACAGAACCTTATTGGAAAGAACAAGGGCAATGTTGAGGACTGTAAATTTGGCAAATTTATTTTGGGCTGAAGCAGTCAAAACCGCCTGTTATGTGATCAATCGGTCACCATCAACCGCAATTAATCTGAAAACGCCAATGGAAATGTGGACTGGTAAGCCATCCAGTTATTCTCACTTGCATACATTTGAGAGTCCAGCACATGTGATATACAACCCTCAAGAAATATCAAAACTTGATTCAAAATCAAGAAAATGTGTTTTCTTGGGATATGCTGATGGAGTGAAGGGGTATCGCTTGTGGGATCCCACTGCCCACAAGGTTATCATCAGCATGGATGTTGTATTTGTAGAAGACAATGCACAAGAAAGTAAAAACACTGGGAAGGACAAATTAGAGACAACTACAATACAAATTGAAGGAAGGAAGGAAGAAGAAATTCCAGTTTCCTCTGAAGCAACAATAGAGCATGATGAACAAGATCAAGCCGAGTTTTCAACTTTAGAAGTTCGACGATCAACTCGGGAGAGGAGACAACCAGCTTGGCACTTAGATTATTCTATGGAGGGAAATGTTGCATACTATCTACTAACAGAAGATGGTGAGCCATTAACTTACCATGAGGCTATGAAAAATCTAGACGCATCTCTGTGGATGATAGCAATGCAAGAAGAAATTGAAGCTCTCCATAAGAATAAAACATGTGAGCTTGTCCCGTTACCACAAGGAAGGAAGGCTATTGGAAATAAATGGGTCTATAAGATCAAACGAGATAGCAATAATCAAGTGGAACGATATCGTGCTCGATTAGTTGTGAAAGCCTGAAAGGATTTGCTCAGAAAGAATGAGTTGATTTCAAAGATATATTTTCTCCCTTTGTACGACTTACCACAATCAGTGCAGTCTTAGCGATGTGTGCTGTGTTTGACTTGTATCTTAAGCATTTGGATGTGAAAAATGCATTTCTACATGGAGAACTTGAAGAAGAGATTTACATGCTCCAACTAGAAGGTTTTGAAGAAAAAGGAAAAGAGAACTTGGTTTACAAGTTGAACAAATCTCTATACGGTCTCAAACAGGCGCCGATATGTTGGTATAAGAGATTTGATTCATTCACTTTGAGCCTAGATACAACAGATTTAATTAAGATCCTTGTGCATATTGCAAGAGATTTGATGATAATCAGTTTATCATTTTGCTGTTGTATGTTGACGACATGTTGGTAGTAGGTCCCACCAATGATCGTATCACAGAGATGAAAACTCAATTGGCTAGGGAATTTGAAATGAAGGACTTGGGACTAGCAAACAAGATTCTAGGGATGCAAATTCACCGAGACAGAAATAATAGGAAACTTTGGCTCTCTCAGCAGAATTACTTGAAGAAAATCTTGTGGCTTTTCAACATGCAAGATTGTAAGTCAATTTCTACCCTTCTTTCTATTAATTTCAACTTATCCTCAAGTATGAGTCCTAGCAACGTAACCGAGAGGATGGAGATGTCTCGAGTACCGTATGCATCAGCAGTGGGCAGTTTAATGTTTGATATGATTTGCACTAGACCAGACATTGCACAAGTAGTGGGAGCAGTCAGCCGAGACATGGTAAATCCTGATTGCATTGTGTTAAGAGGATCCTTAGATATATCAAGGGTACCTCAGATATTGCATTGTGTTATGGAGGATCAGACTTCATTATTAAAGGCTATATTGATTCAGATTATGCAGGTAACCTTGATTGTAGTAAATCCACCACGGGTTATGTGTTTACTCTTGCTGGCGGAGCAGTAAGTTGGGTCTCGAAGTTGTAGTCTGTTGTGGCAACGTCAATGAAAGAAACAGAATATATAACTGCTACTCAAGCTAGTAAAGAGGCTATATGGTTGCAAATGCTATTGGATGAGCTCGGGCACAAAGTAGAGAAAATGACTTTATTTTGTGACAGTCAGAGCGCTTTGTACTTAACAAAGAATCCATCATTTTACTCCAAGACGAAACACATACGAGTTCAATATCACTTTGTTCGTGAAAAAGGTGGAAAAAGGAAGTGTGGATATACAAAAAATCCATACTAAAGATAACCTGGCAGATATGTGATTACCAACGATAAATTAGTATGGTGTAGATCCTCAATTGGCCTAACAAGTATGCAAGCAGCAGGAAATTGGCAAAAAAAGGATGAAGATCCATGATTTGACTTTAGTGGGAGATTTGTAAGTAATTAAAGTCAAACATGGGAGCATGGGAGCTATGCAGAATGTATAGTGATAGCAGCAGTAAATTTTGACAAATTGGAGTTAGGTAGCAGCAAATGTTGAAAGGAAAATTTGTAGTGTATTCCCTAGATTTTGACTATCTACAAAATGACCCTAATCTCCTACTATAAATAGGAAGTTCATTTTTCCATTCTAATCATCCCATCCCAATCTCATCTTGTATCTCTTTTGATAGAATAGCTTAGCATAGCAAAGTTCTTTTAGAGAGAAATAGAGAATTATATTGCAACTCCTATTGTAATATCATTTTTGCCAATAGAAAAAATTCTTATTCAAAATTGCCTTATTGTGTGCATAATTTATTCTAAATCTTACACTAGAAATATTCTCAATATTTCCTGCCCAAGTTGCCATTGTAGTTAGGTGTTGTGAACCCGTATTGATCCTAACAGTAGTAGCTTGTGTTCTGGTCTCCCGAAGCGATCCATTGCTCCCTAGATCTTTGGTACCAGTAGAGCTCTTCTTCGTGCAACACGTCATCCAAATCCCTTTTCAGATAAACCTCTAGTTTAATGAGGCCATTAGTTCTTTTGTTAACCAAAGTTTTTTTTAATCCCTTCTAATCTTGCCTCAATTATCCTCTTTATTTTCTTTGTCGTTCCCAAATCATTGGTGTTCCACTGAACCAGAGCCTTTGCCGTGTTTTCCATGTTGTTATGGATCATGTCGTCCTCCTTCCAGCTTTCCTTGATGATGTTATTGAACTTCTCATGCAAAGTCCAAGCTGCGTGAAATTTAAAACCGCTTCTTGACTTTCCACCTTGGGTGCATTCCAACCTAACACATAAGGGAAGATGGTCAGAATGGCAGGTGGCAATGTGAGTAACATGCATACCTGGGAAGATACTAAGCTAGTCTGTCAAGTAAACTGCTCTATCCAATCGTGTGTCTCTGACATTTTCAACAGTGTTACCCCGAGTCCACCTGAAAGAAGGTCCTAAGAACCCTATATCAATCAAGCCTTCTTTTTCCAGCCAGGCGTTAAATGTGATGCACCTATTTGCAGCAAACGTAGCAGGGTTGCTAACTTCTTCTGCACAGGATACTGAGTTAAAGTCGCCCATGGCTATCCACGGGCCCTCAATTTTTCTTTGTTCCCTTCAAAGATCTTCCCAAAGTTTAGTTCTTAGATTGGCTGAAGGACTGGCACAGATGCAAGCAATGAACCACATTCTAACTTTGTCATCTTTCACTCTCAACAAGGCAATCTGGGGTGGGTGTATAGTACCTCCACCTTCTAGCTTTCCTTCCATGTAATCCAAATTCCTCCTCTATAACCGGTCACTTCTATACACAACCATTGATCAAAAGCAAGTTTTCGGCAAATGCTATCTACATGAGAACCTGAAATTTTTTGTTCAAAAAGGCAAACCATCATCAGTTTGTGATTGGCAAAAAAATTCTTGGCAGCTCTAAGGAATGCCTTAGACGTTGCCCCTTGACAATTCCAAGTAATGATCGACATAAGGAAAAAAAAAATAACAACACAAAAAAAGAAAAACGAAAAGGAACGAGAGTAAAACAAGAAGCTCAGGACACCATTGCATCCCCTGGGGAGGAGCAAGAGGGGTCCCGAGAATCACCAGAGATAGTGTCCTCATCCATAGCTTCATCGTCTAAGCCTGGCAGATCGTTGTGGTGTTCGTTATTAGTAAGTTCCACAATTCTTGCACCGGGGTTCTCTTTTCCATGGACCACCACCGTAGTACTTGAACTGGCTCTAGTGATGTTATTTCCTTGAACCACGGTGTGCTCTTCTTGTGCTGCTGCCTGTTTGCTGCGAGATGAGTGTTTTCCTGTTCGTTGTAATTTGGCGTTGTTGTTGTTCAGCGAGCTGTTTTTGTTTACTCTATTGTCTTTATCTTTCAAGATTTGCTTTTGATTAATTTGCACTCCAGGCCTTTTGCCTTTGCTAGCAACCGTTATGCCATGGAACCGTGTTTACGATCCATGGTGAACACGATCCCAACGGTAACGGTGCACCGTTATCTTAATTAATCCCGCGACTTTTCTTCTTCATTTTCACATTTCGCGGTTTCACTTCCTCTTCGCGCAAGTTTCTTCAACATTCATAAATTATGAATGTGCAGGCATGGATTTATGAAAGTGCAATTATGAAATTATAAATTTTCTTTTATGAGATTATGAATTTACAGAAAATTCATAATTACATAACTGTAAATTCATAATCTCATAACAGAAAATTCATAATCTGAACAAACGCGCGCTGTTAACAATACATTAACTAATTTTTTTCGGTAAAAACAAAACCGTTTAGACTCGTGTTTACCATTCATGTGAACACGTTTCCAGGGCATAATTTGCGCTTTGCTAGCTAGTGGGCCTGAGTTCTATAGGCTGTCTAGATTTGTTTCATTTATTTCCACATGGGCCTGCTCTCTATTTTCCTCTCTAGAAACCAACGCATCAAACCTCGCAAATTATGCCATGGAATCATGTTCACCGAGAATGGTGAACACAAGGCAAAACGACGTCGTTTTTAGGCAAAAAAAAAAAAATTCGCGGATGTGGAGTTAACGGCGCGCGTTTGATCAAATTATGAATTTTCTGTTATGAGATTATGAATTTTATGAAAATTCATAATCTCATAACAGAAAATTCATAATCGCATAACAGAAAATTCATAATCTCACAACTGAAAATTCATAATCTCATAACAGAAAATTCATAATCTTATAACAGAAAATTCATAATCTCATGGTTCCAAAGTGAATGTGTAGGCATGGTTCCAAAGTGAATATGCAGGCATGGATTCATAATTTATGAATGTCCGTGATTTCGGACGGGAATATGTAGGCATGGTTCCAAAGTGAATGTGCAGGCATGAATTCATAATTTATGAATGTCCGAAATTATGAATGTAATGAAAATTCATAATCTCATAACAGAAAATTCATAATCTCATAACTGAAAATTCATAATCTCATAACAGAAAATTCATAATCTTATAACAGAAAATTCATAATCTCATGGTTCCAAAGTGAATGTGTAGGCATGGTTCCAAAGTGAATGTGCAGGCATGGATTCATAATTTATGAATGTCCGTGATTTCGAACGGGAATGTGTAGGCATGGTTCCAAAGTGAATGTGCAGGCATGAATTCATAATTTATGAATGTCTGAAATCTTTGTTCACCTCAAATTAAAGTGAAACCGCAAAATGTGAAAATAAAGAAGAAAAATCACGCAATTAATTAAGAAAAAAAAAAAAAAAAAAGAGATAACGGTGTACTAACACCGTTGGAACCGTGTTCACCATGAATGGTGAACACGGTTCCATGGCATAACGTCTGATCAAACCTGGAAGAGGTCTGAATTTCCTTGACTTTTTGTGATTGCATGTCAACCTTTCCCTTTTAAAAGTATAACTTTTGATATTTAATTACAAGATAATGTAAAAAGAAGATAATGGACAATGTAATAAATTAATAAATTAATAAATTTGAAGGTAAAGAATCTTTGAATTATAAAAAATAAAGATAATATAACTAATGAAATTATATTTCTTTTAAAATTTTTTATAATGAATATTTTTTAAAAAAATAAAGCATTATAAACATCTAATTCTAAATTAATTAAATGCATATGTATTACTTTTTGTTATAGCTATTAATTTATTTAATTTAATAAGAATAATAAAGTGGCGTACATACTTTTCATCAACAATAATGAAATCAATGATTTTTTTTTTTTTAATTTTCATTCCTTGTTGAGACAAATTGTTTTGAGAGTTTGTCAATGACAATTGCTACAATTGCTATCAATAGAGGATGATAATAAATAATTCAAAATATATGGTTACAATAGATATTGTTATAATATAGTAAAAATTAACTTACAAATTTCTTTAGAAGTTTTCATGCATTCATAAAATTCTAATGTGTAAACTTGTTCAATTGGAGCTAGTAGGATTTTAAAATTGTCAATTATTTAGAAAATAGTCCTACCGTTTTAGAGTCTATGTGTAATTGTATTTATGATCAACAACTTTGTAGTTAGGCCGCGCAGATCTGACAATGATGTAAGAACAATTTTGTCCGATAAAAAAATAATAGTATAATATTTTTAAAGTAATGTACAATTGTACCATTATAACAAAAATACAAAAAATATTAATACAACAATGACCTAAATCATTCCAATAATGCAGAAACATAATTGAATTATTAAGTTTTGTTCTAAATAATCAAAATAAGATTAATTAAACGTAAACAAAAAAAAACTTAACCTAATTTTTTTTAAATTAAGAAAATTAAATGATTTTTAAAGTTCCTGATTTATAATCTTTGATGTTCAAACTTTGAATGCTATGTATTTAGTCGGTCTAATTATTTGATCAAAGTTTATGTTAAATTTTATATTATATATATTTTTTAATACATTTTAACATATTCATAATATATGTTTAACAATTATGTCAACTCTAAGTGGGATGAGATTCGAACCTAAAACCTTTCTTATATAAATTAATGAGTATGTTAACAATAATAAATAGTTAAGGAAATACTCCGTTACTAAAGTTTATACTAACGGAATTTAGGGTTATTTAAAGGAAGAAAATAATATAATAGATGGTAAATAAGAAAAATCATTACAAAATACTAAAATCAAAATAATATGAACCATTTATTTTACGAAACAACTACTACCGACATTTTTTTGTTCAGTTAAGGGCCTAACATTATTGGCTAGCTCTTATTAGATTTGTATATATATATATATATATATATATATATATATATATATATATATATATAGAACATAAAATTTCATCATTTAAGGATAGAATAACAAATGTAGATGATGTTTGATAATCAAAATTAATTCGGTACAATGAAATATTAAGCATGAGTTATCTAGTACTAGAATAGTAGTCTGTCATGTTACACGAACTTGGATTCGATTTCATTTGTTTATTCTTTTTGATTGAATACATTTTTCTTTTTCTGTGTCTAAAAAAGAATTTCAAAAGTATTCATTTATGCTATCATTGTATATAAAAAATTTTATTATTTAAGATTATATTTATCAAAAAACTTGTAAAAGATATGTTTTAAGAGATTACTACAAAGGTCACATTTACTTTTTTAAAAAAGTATTAAAAGTAATATAATAAGATAAAGTTTTTTTTTTTTATCACCATTGATAATTATTTGTCACTGATCTTTGACTTAATTTAATTTTATCTATTTAAATATTTACCGTAAAACTTAATCATATTGAACTTTAATTAGTAGTAATTTAAATAATACAATGATAATTCTCCTAAATTTTTTGATAGGACAAGTTCATCTTCATAATATATTGATAATAATATGTCCATTGATTTATAGAAGTTTTGGTAATACGCCACTTACTGTATAAGGAATTCAGTGGTGTAAACCAGAAGCACCAGTGGTCTAGTGGTAGAATAGTACCCTGCCACGGTACAGACCCGGGTTCGATTCCCGGCTGGTGCAATGATGAAAGTTTTGCTCTTGTGGTAATTTGGCGCTCCACAGCTTGTCTGAGTTCCTACTTTGTTTTTTCTTTGGTGGACTATTTCATTATTTAATGTACTATGGATGTATAAATATTATGTAATCAATCATATTTTGTTACGTCATTAAAAAGGCAAATTTGATCTTATTAAATTCGTTTTTGCAAATAATTTTTTAACTTTGAATATTTAATTGATATAAATTTGTCATTATTTTTAAGAATGTGTGTAACCATTAATCCATAATTTTGTTTTATGATACTTAGTTCTAATCTTAACACAATCTAGAAGGAATGTGAAAGGGAGTTTATCACCATTATTGTCTTTGTATCTCATCGGCATTAATGGTTGTTCTATCAATATTTACCAACATTTCTATTTCGTCATTAATCTCCAGCTTTATCAATTGGGTAAAAGAGAGCGTTAAAGGTATTTTAAAAAATTATAAAACTTTTTAAATTATTTACGCAACCAAAATAGTTTTTCAAATGAATTCTTTAATCTCTTTAGATTTGTCTCACCTCCACTTCTAAGATTCATGGCAAATTTTCAAAAATAAATAGTTTTTTTTTTTTCAAGCTTAAATGTTCTAATAAATTAATAAATATATTTGTGTTTGGTACAACGAGGATGACTCATAAAATTCACAAATAAGTTATTCGCCATAATGCCACAATAGAGAACATGGAATATGCAGTAGTCTCCATGATGCTTTAGTTTATTTATTTTTGAAAGAAATGACGAAGATAGAATTCACCAATCAAATTTGATAAACAATATATAAATATTGAAGCTTTTCATATAGACAAATTCAAATATATATCGTATTAATGTTAAAATTTTAGTATAAGACAAAATCTTATTATGGGTACAAAAAAATAAAAAATAATCTTATTGTTATAAATATTATACTTATTATGGACATTATTATATAGTATTGTAACGGTTGTAACAGTTATATAATTATTCATTATTGTTTTCGTTACGTTTCTTTAAATGTATATATATTCTTACAATGGAAAGAATGAATGACAAGGTGATTCTCCCCTTCACCCTTATCTCTTTATTCTAATTTTACTTTTAACACGTTATTAGTACTTTGCTCTACATACACAATGTAATCTGGTTTAGATTGAAGTTTCGGGGCACAACCGAAGATTGTCATCGCCGTCAATCCCTCCGCCGCCTTGTGATCGCGAACAACATCTGGTAGATCGACGCTCATTCCCCATGATTACTGTCGTTCCACCGCTGTAATTACCGGCGATAGATCAGAGCCGACCAATCAAGGAATTGTTCCGAACAGGCCTCGCCTTGTCGTCGGGACCAACCTCTGCTACTCCAATTGTTGACCGCACACAGGCGGCGACGGATCACTGCCAACAGCTGCCATCCCGGCGAACTGGATTGGCAGATGACGGTGGAGCCTCCCAGTTTCACACTACGGTTGTGCCGCCTCCCTGTACTGGTTCTCACCCTGGGACCTTCGTTCTTTGCCAGGCTGTGACGCAGCAACCACTTACTCATGTCCAAATGGATAGGATCTGGAGATGTCATAGTCTAAGTTGGCATGGAGGTTGTCTTATGGCGAAAAAAAGAAGGAGAGATCCTAGGATATTGCTTGGAAGTTTAAATCAGAATTGCCTCAAATGTTAGATTCAGCCATCTGGTCAATTGAAGGATCCATTTGTTGCTGAATTGCCTTCGAAGATTGCATATTATCGTTGATGTAAAGATAAGGGAATAAAAAAAATTACGATAAATAAAATATGTTCTCCGTCATCTGCGTTGCTTTTGTTTTCCTCCTTCGACGACGAGAGTCGGAGTCAGCGACAAAACCAGACCAGATCATCGGCCTCTCTGTATTGAAATCAACCGGCGACCTAGGCTAGACGCCGGTGGTCGATCGCGTAGGCGAAAGGCGTGAGACGGAGTCGATGATCGGACTTCACAGTCCAGTGTTTGTCGTCGGAAGATCAAACCCAAGACGACTGGTTGTCGGCAACGACGGGATTCGCTCTCCCCGTGAATTAATCCCGGCATTGCGTTGATCATATTAATATGCTGGCCAGACGAATTGTTGGTGGACATCCAATTCATATTAATCTTTGGTGTGTTGATCTTCCAGGTATGCCTCAACTTGCCTCATGTGATGTTAATGATTATCAAAAAATGCTTCATGTGTTACTCAAGCTAATGTGAATATTGTTACACTGCCAAGTTCTGCACATGTTAGAAATAATGCTTTTATTGCTCAAGGTGTTGCCATATTGGCTGTGCCACATGTTGATACTAGTTATGGCCAAATGGCCAATATCCAGAATGCTCCTAATTCTAACGTGATTACATGTTTATCCATATATGGTATGCTCTCTGCCATGGTAGCATAATTGGCCAATCGTTATGCTGTGCATCCGTTTGCACCATACTTGGTGCATCCGGATCCACACGACGTCGTTTAGGGAGTAACGGTGCCGTTAGTGGCACCGTTTCACTCCACCAATCAGATTTTTTTTTTTTTTTAAATATAAAACAGTGCTCCTTCGTTTCTTCTCCATTGCATTTCACTTCCCGCACTCCCTTCCTTCTCCAACACGATACCCTCCGTAGACGCTACAGTCATCTCCATTTCCTTACCATTTTTTCAGCATTTTCTAGCTTTCACACACACTCGTCGTCGCTATTGTCGCCGGCGTCCGATCATCGCGTATTCAACAGCGCTTTCTCTGTAAACCAGAGCTCATCATCATCATCCTATAACAGGTATAAATGCATTTTACGTTGATACATAATGCATTTACACAAAACAAGCATTCATTTTGAGTATATGTTTATGAAATTTTAAACTAGGGTTTTATACTGTTTAATCTTGTATGAATGTATAGTTATTTGATTATTAACGTGTATGGTTATGATTATGGGTTTATGAGTATATTTATAAGTTTATGGAACTGTAGTTGTACAATTTTGGAAGTATAGTTGTACATTTATGGAATTGTAGATATACAGTTTTGGGTGTAATACTCTGTTAACCTTACTCTGTGCACCAAACTGCATTCATGCCTTCTTAGCATAATTTGCCTTGTGGGTATACTTATGGAATTGTAGTTTTACAATTTTGGAAATATAGTTGTGTGTTTATGGAATTGTAGTTATAGAGTTTTGGATGTAGTACTCTGTGAACCTTACTCTGTGCACCAAACTGCATCAATGCCTTTTTAGCATAATTTGCCTTGTAGGTATGCTTATGGAATTGTAGTTGTACAATTTTGGAAGTATAATTGTGCGTTTATGGAATTATAGTTATACAGTTTTGGATGTATTACTCTGTGAACCTTACTCTGTGCACCAAACTGCATTCAAATCCTTTTTAGCATAACTTGCCTTGTGGTATACTTATGAGATTATGCAATTGTAGTTTTACAATTCTGGAAGTATAGTTGTGTGTTTATGGAATTGTAGTTATGAAGTTTTGGATATAGTACTCTGTTAACCTCACTTGATGTTTTTTATTTGCAGAAATGGATCAGTCAGGTGTGGCAGATGATTCTACGCTTAGTCAATTTGTGAAGTCAGTAAAAAAGAGAACAACCAGAGCAGTATTGAGCTCACAAGCTGCTCAACTCACCCCTGCCCAGGAAGATCAAGCAGAGCCTTCGACAAGGCAACAACCAGCAGCTGTAAAAAGAAAGAGGGCACCACCACAAAAGCGAGAGAGAGTACGGGACCCTGATGTGAATTACTTCAGTACACGAATGGGTCCCAAGCAAATGTATGACCTTGTCCAGCGTCTAACACAGGACCAAAAGGATGCTGTGATTGATATGGGTTTTGGAGGGCTGCTGCACCTACAATTCTCAAGCAATTACTCACAACTTGTTGAGTATCTCCTGCAAAGGTTTGATGTTTTCAAATCAGACTTCATATTGGATGGTGACCATCTACATGTCGGTGAAGAGGATGTTGAATACATCTTGGGACTCCCCCGGGGGAAGAGAGATGTTGAGGAAGGTACAAAGAGTGAGGAAAATTCTACAGCTGCATATAATAAGGTCCTGACTGAGTGGAGGAAAAGATGGAATGTCAGGTCAGGGTCACCCATAACAACAAAGATGCCTGATGAAATAATCAGGAGAGGTGACCATGGAGATGCCTTCAAGAGAGACTTTGTGGTGTTTGTTGTCTCATCTCTGCTCCGGGGAAATACTGGAAGATATGCCAACTATCGAGTTATCAAGTCATTGCTTAACATCCGGTCAATCTCAAGACTTAATTGGTGCAAGTACACGTACAATTCTTTAATTGATTCGTATGACATTTACAAAGACTCTCCTACCAGATCCTTTGGAGGTCCAATGGTATTCATCCTGGTAATATCCCATTATACATAAAATGTTCTAATTATGTAATTATATTCATGCAATTATGGAATCATAGATATGCAATTCTGTATGTGTGGTTATGCCCTTATGAATGTGTAGTTTTGTAATTGTGGAATTGTGGTTTTCCAATTATGGAATAATAGTTTTACAATTATGGAATTATAGTTATTCAATTATAGATGTGTAGTTTATGGATTATGGAATTATAGTCATCCAATTATGGAATTATAGTTATGCAATTATGGAATTATAGATATGCAATTCTGGATATCTAGTTTTATAATTATGGAATTATAGTTATGCAATTATGGAATTATAGATATGCAATTCTGGATATGTAGTTATTCAATTCCTTAACATACTCTTCTGTAATTCTTGAAGCTCTTCTACTTTGACCGAGTACAGTTCAGAGGCATGACCGTCACCCGCACATTCCCAGCAATAAAAGCTTGGACAAAAAGCCTTGTACGCAAGCGAGTATCGGCTGAGATAAAATCAGGGGGTTTTGGTAAGGGCAAAGTTATCCCTCGATTTCAGAGACCTACTGCCATTGCATCTACATCATCACCCCGACCTGCACCTCCTCCTGCTGCAATACCAAGGCGAGTGTCCAGCCCTGCTGCTACACCAACTATTCCAGCTCCATGTGTGCCTCTGACAAATGTTGACCGAGTAACAAATGTGCTTCAACGGCTTACAGCAGATGTCCTTGAGTTCGGTCAGGTCATGTCTGACATTGGCAAGCAAGGGGCCCCGGTTGAAATCATGAAGAGGGCTTTTTCAGGAATATCAACAATGCTGAGTGCTGCAAGCACAATTCAACCGACTCCTAGCCCAACTGCCTCGCAATTGGATGACATCTTCTTCGGAAGTGAAAGCTTCACATCAGCAATTAATTCTCTGGTAGCAGCTTTTGAAAAAACAAGAAAGGAAATGGAAATAGAAGTCCCATCGTTTGAGCTACTTGGACGCTCTACACCAACCCCACCACCATCTCAACAGCAGCCTTTGGACACCTTGGTGGATAACATTGTGAGGAGTGCAGGAGTATCAACCTCAACAGAGAAGGAAGCAACTCCATTACTAATCAGAGTGCCATTCGAAAAATCCACCACTCCTACTACCCCTGCTGCCCAAACTGCTGCTGAGATTGATGAATTTGATAAGTAGGTTACTGCTTTCTTATGCAGATTTAGACTATGAATATGGTTTTCAATTCATCAATAATTATGAATATTAAGTTTGATTAATATGAATATATTCTTATTCAACTATTGACGTTGATTTCTTTATAATTATGGATTTGTATTTCTCAAATTATGGACATATAGTTTATAGATTATGGAAATGTAGTTATACAATTCTGGAATTATACTTGTGGGGTTATGAACTGCCTCTGTTTTTTTCTGGACAACAGGGCTATGGATGAAAGTGAATCTGATGTTGAGGATGTTACTGTGAGAAAGAGACCTGTGCGCAAATTCAGGAACATCCCGCTTCATTTGAGGTCACCATATTGGAATAAGAACAAAGGCTCCATCAATAATGCAACTCCCAAAGAAAAGGTTTTTTCAAACTATGCATTTTTGGAAGCCTCGAGTGAGCACCCGGGAGGGTATGTTTCCATCCACCTATTTTACTTAAATTTTATTCATTAATTTATGTTCTTATATTTATTTATTTACTGTATTGTAGAGAGACATTGTTCAAATATGGTGATTACTACTTGACAAGGGACGATTTTGCAACTATGTGCAATGGTGAGCTACTGAGCAGCTTCCTAGATGTCTGGTCCCTACGTTTTACATTGCTGAACATGCCCCGTGCGGTTGGGGAGACAAAGCGGGTCTACTTCTCCATCCTAGTACATGTAAGTGTTCACAAATTATGAATATATAGTTTTTAGATTATGGATATATAGTTATTCAGTTCTGGATGTGTACCTGTGAACCCCTGGTTTTATAGTTTTGTAATTCTGGAATTATAGTTATGCAATTATAGAACTATACTTATGCAATTATGGAATTGGTTATATGCAATTATGGAATTATTGATATGAAATTATGGAATTATAGTTATCCAATTATGGAACTATAGTTGTACAATTCTGGAAATGTATATATATAACTCTGTATGTATAACTTTAACATTTTCAACAAATATTATTTGGATTATGACTACTCATTCCTGCATTTGTATGTGCAGCTTCAAATTGATCCCAATGACCAGTGGATGAAGGATCTCCCAACTCACATAAAAATGAAGAATTTCAATGAGAGATTGAGCTATCACTACTAAAAATTCTGAAATTTCCGACCACCTGAAAGTGATCTTAAATCAAGTTGAAAGTCTTGTTCCGACCATTTTTGGTATCCGGAAAAACCTTTGTTGCTATTTCCGGCCACTTTTTGGTATCAACTTAATTTAAGATCATTTTCAGGTGGTCGGAAATTTCAGAATTTCCAGTAGTGTATGAAATAACCAGCTTCGGGAATCTAGACATCAGTGATGCAGATCTGGTAAGTTCTATTACCCATGTCCAAAAATTTGACTTTATCATGTCCAAAAAAATACTAACATTGCTTTAACTTTGAATTGGAATTAGATATTTTTCGCAGTTCATCGCCATGGTCACTACTTCTTGGTCTGCTTCAATGTGAAAGAACATAAAGTACAGGTCATTGACAACAAGGAGTTACCAACTGGTGTTTCGGAGAAGGACAAATATGGCAACTGCCCACACTTATTGGTAATTTTGATAAAAAAAAAAACTTGACATTCTTACCATTACCTATCTGCTGACTTAAAAGCATTATTAACACTAAATTAACTTTTCTGACCAGATTGAAGCATTCAGTGGTTACCTTAAGGCCGAGTGCCACTCCTTGTATGTGAAATTGCAAAAAGTTGATATAAAGTACCTTAAGTTGGACTGGGCAAACACTGCAAACGTCACTGATTGCGGGATCTATGTACTCCGGCATATGGAGACATTCCGAGGGACTCTACAAGACTGGCAGCCAGGATTCAAGAAAAATATGCGCTTGAATGTAAGACTACCATACATATTATAGTTTCAAAATACATTAAAAAATAAATAAAACTGCAAATGACTAATTACTTAATGTTCTTTGTTTATAGGCAAGCTTCATGTGTGAACTGCGAGCGAAATATGCTGCCAACCTCATAAAGTGGAGAATGAATGAAGTCAGGGGGGAGATTCTGCAAGCGGCCAAAAGAGTTTCGAAGAAGAATTGAATGAATATTCTTCAACATGTTGACTGAATTCTAAACAATTAGAAAGTTTTTGTGAACTACATTGACAATGTGACTTGTATTTTGTGAATGTGGATGCATGATGTTAATAGCTAAATAACAATTTACATCTGATCTATGCACCTCTTTCTCTTTTCTCTTCTTTTCTTTTCTTTACTTTTTTTTTTTCATGTATCAAATCTATAATTGCATGACTACTATAAATCCAGAATTGCAAAACTATAGTTCCATAATTACATAACTATAATTCTATAATTTCATAATTATAATTCCATAATTGTATATAAACAATTCCATAATTGCATAACTATAGTTCCATAATTGCGTAACAATAATACCATAATTGCAAAACTATACATCCATACTTGCATAACTATACACCACAATTTCATAACTACAAATTCCATCACAATGGGGACTACACATGCATAAATGCATAACTATATTTTCATAATTGAATGACTATAATTTCATAATTGCATACCTTTCATAATTGCATGACTACAATTCCATAATTGCATAACTATAATTCCATAATTTCATAACTATAGTTCCATAATTGCAAAACTACATATCCAGAATTACAAAACTAAAACTGTATAATTGCATAAAATCAATGATAACAAATTGTATTTCTCAATCTACACCTACATTGTCATCTAAACCCTTACTAAACTGAACAAAATCTAAACTTGAAGAACTTGGATGTACAAGGTATCCATCCCCAGCAAGCTTGGATATGTTTTCCAACACCAAAGACTGAACAGCACCCTTTGTACTCAATGCAGCTTTATTTGCAGCACTCCTTCTCCCCCTTGCAAGACTGTACTTCTTTTCAATAACACCACTCCTCCTTTTGTTACGCTCACCTTTCAATCTCCGGCTTGAAGGATTTTGAACACCACCACTTGAAGATGAAACACCACACTCTTCAATATGCACATGCCCAACCTCGGCTTCAACCTTTTTCTTTACATCATCAACAGCCTCGTCACACAGTTTCCTAGCTACGCTGCTATCTTGACTAGACACAACTAATCTTTGAAATTTTCTACTAATATCGAACACCCAAATTGATGGAGGAACACCAACATTATAAACCATAGAATCAATGTTGACATTCCTACCATCAATAACCTTTTTAGTCCATCTTTTAAGTATATATTTGTCGGGAATACTAGAAACACAATGTACGTGAAGAATGCGTATACAATGACAACATAGAATTCCCAACTCAGACATCAACTTGCAACTACAATAAATGTCCAAGTTGGCTGCGTTAAAACTAACCTCATGTCTTATAATATCTATATCTGGCCGCCACACGTGATACTTCTGTTGACGGCCATCATTCAACACCATCTCTTGATGACACGCACTGCCTTTCATGAATTGTTCCTCAAACAGAAAATATATCTCAATCGTGTATACATCTCTAGCATGTGAAAGAAGTTTCACATGCTCCATCATCATAGCGGGTACCCCTTGAGCACACCGAAAGTCTTCACCGTTCTCTTTACTTCTCCATTCAGAAATTACGCTTACAAACGATGAATAGAAATCACAAAGACCCGCTGTCTTGGACAACCTTCTAGAAATTGAATGATTTGTAGTTTCACTCCTTTGTGATGATAGAATGCCCCCAGAAAAATAGTCCTTGTTAAATGCTGGACACCACTTCTCCCTACAGTCATATAGCTTTTCTAACCAAGTATTCTTGTGACATTTATAATCAGTCACCAACCTGAAAATGGTAAGACAAAATCCCAAATGTTTATGAAGCAGAATATTAACAAGCAGCATCACCACATCTAACACATACTCAGAATTTCTATTGCTGTATATACATAATTTGAATACTATATGTCCATAATTGGTAGACTATTTATCCATAATCCATACTACTACATTTCCAGACACCACCAGTAAGTTCAACTGCTATATATCCATAATCGGTATACTATATATCCATAATCGGAATACTATATATCCATAATCCATATACTACATTTCCCGGCACCACCACTAAAGTTCAACTGCTATATATCCATAATCGAAATACTATATATCCATAATTGATGCACTATACATCCATAATTACTATACTATACATCCATAATAGTTAAACTATACATCCATAATTCATATGCATATGAAACGTAATGCAATAAAAACGATTAATTACTAACATACCTTGTCCAATAGATTTGAAATTCAGCTTCGGTCTCTGTGTATTTCAACACGTAGTTAAACATATCCAAGAAATCCTTATTGTTCCTTAACGTCTTGATATGCTTCTTTGAATTCTCACCGATATGCCATATGCAAAGACGATGACGTGATGTTGGAAACACTTTAGATATAGCAGCAGTCATAGCTGCACATTGATCTGTCATAATAGTCTGTGGAGACTTGCCACCCATTGATCTTGAAAACGCTTTAAACAACCACACAAACGATTCTATCCTCTCGTTCATCAAAAACCCGCATCTAAACATTACATTCATGCAATGGTGATTCATCCCTACGAAAGGGCCACAAATCATATCGTATTTGTTTGTGCGATATGTCGTATCATGCACTAACAAGTCCCCAAACACCTCGTAATCTCGTCTCATTTGACCATCCCTCCAAAAAAAACTGCACAACCTTGCATCCAAATCAAGTTCAAAATCAAAGAAAAAATCAGTCTCGGTAGACTGCCTCCTCCTAAAAATTTCAATTAAAGAGTTAGAATCCGTTCCATCCAATCGCTTGACAGTATCCGCAGCCATTGAATTATAAGCATCTCTACTGGTGAAACCAACTAAAGGGGACCCCCCCCCCCCCCCCCGATTGGTGTTTTAGGAACCTAATACCATCTGCCAATGCAACACCACTGTCCTTCAAACCTTGTAAATATAAGAGCTGATTATCTCCGACACTCCTATGTGAACGAAGTAGATGACTCTTGTTGAACACACATAACTCGTGATTGTGCACTTTCTCGTGTTTTGTAACTGTCCACAACCCATCATCACCCACGTCAAATTGAACAAACGCTCCACACCCTGTCATTGTGTCAATTTTGGAATAAGCCTTAACCCCACTGTTAGCCTTGTAACCAGCCTTAGAACAACAAAATTTCTTCATTTGAATTGTGTTCGAAGATCCCTTGTATCGTTGATGACCCTTCCTCACACTAAAACCAAGTCTATATGCATAACTGTTATACACCTCAAAAGCCTCATTAGCATTACTTACTACCAAACCAACCAAATCTTGATCAACTGTAAATATAACACAATAATAACCATTTACATTAACATATAATTCCTAACCAGAATTTGCTAATTAAAAGGTAAACCACTATGAATAAACCTGGAATTGATGAAGATCCATCAACATCTACATCTACTTGATCTGAACTCACTGAACCATCCACAATGCCTTCACTAACTACATTATATAGACATGGTGAACATTAATTCAAACAGTTCATCAAACAGAAAAACAGAGTGTCTACAGATTCTGTATATATAGTTATATGATTATGGAAATATAGTTATACAATTCTGGATACACAGTCGCAACAAACTGCCAAAACAGAGTACCCCCTAATTCTGAATATATAGACATGCAATTCTGGAAATATAGTTATGAAATTATGGAATTATTGTTTTCAAATTCTGAAATTGTTGTTATACAATTATGGAAATTACTTACGTGATTTTGCACAACTATTTGCAGATTCTAGACACAAACATCACTGCTAATCACATAATCATACAAAAAACCAAAAGGAACAATTGCAAAAACAATAACAAGATCACCTTGAATCGAATGCCAATCACCAACTGCGGAATTCGTCTGCTCTGTTCCATCCTCCATCTAGCAATCACTTTGTAATTCCCGATCCCCACTCCGATTTCGATTTGCGATTGCGATTGCGATTGCGATTTGCGAATGCGATTGAGATTGCGATCGCGATTCCGGTGATATCGAATGCCAATACCACAGCGAACAACTGCCAACGATCGAGTTTGAAACTTGGAAACAAACTCAAAAGGAAATTGGAAGTAAACGCCGTTAACGGAATTTTTTTTTTTTTTTTTTTATAAAACCCCGCGTCATTAGGCTAAAACGACGTCGTGTGGATCTGTATGCACCATGCATGGTGCATACAGATCCACAACATAATTTGCCATAATTGGCATACACTTTAATTTGGGTTGTGATAATAATTAATTGGATAGATGATATATATAAATGTTGTAATATATCTAACATGTGGTATCTATGCCTAGCTGATTAAGATATGCTTCATGACCATGTCTATAATTATGTCAGTGAATTATTCTTAACAGTAAGCAATATAATTAATTGGTATATTACATTATGCTCAAAATTTAAGAACTTCTATTTGTTTAAGTTTGCTTTGTAGCTATGTGAACCATAAAACAAAGAGAATTTGTTGTTTTCTCTTGTTGGTAACAATTATTTGCTATAGGCCATGACTGCTGCAACGTGAAGCAAACTTTTAAGACAAATATTTTTAAAGGCATAGTACTATTGAGCTTTAAACCACAAAACAGTGAGGTAGTTCTGTTAAGGTGCACCTGTCGTTGCTAAACCTTAGCTTGCATGTGATTAAATGCTATGACCTGTTTATAGTACTAGTTTCTGCTTTATGAGTTTTGGGTATACGAGATTTAAATATATAGCCCTCACTTTTGTATATATATATGTGCCCAAAAGGTAGACTAAGGACTTTAATTCTCTAAGTCAATCTTTAGGATGAACATTGACAATGAATTTCTTAACAAAAAAATGGTCCACATATCCCATCAATCCCTAAAGGATTGCTATGACGTTACTATGAATCAAGTTTTTTTTACCCAAGTCTAACTCACTGCATATCGCATTATACGCTCTTTTCACCTAGTACGTGGTTTCAACATAAACATTTCCCTATCTGCATTACTATTTTAGTATGCAGTCTATTTTCATATATCACCATAGCGTACCTCTAAAGGGCTATCACAGAAACCTCCGTCTGTTGTTTAAATACCAAGAGCCCATGATAGGGGATCAATGCATATAATTAGGTACGAAGACAGCATACTTTATGAAGATCGGTTCACGACATTAGGGGGAGATATGAACCCAAATTTAATAGAATGCCGAGAAACTTCATAAAATGAAAAGATCTTCACTATTTAAATCCACGTATTAGTTAGACTAAACTGGACGTTCAGAAGATAATCTATTAGCGAAAATTTAGCAAATAATCTGCCAAATATATCTATTGATCATACTGATCATAAAAAGAGTGACTATGTCCCATATACCTTCCCTAAACTTGGACCAAATATATCTATCGATATTCCTTGGCACTAGAAGTGTAGGAGATCTATCGGTGAAAGAGATATGAATCATAATACTAGATCTAGTAACGAAACATTGTCACTCTTGAAATAAGCTTGAACAATTATGTCCTGCAGAAGTTCGTCCAGATGACAAAAAACCCTAGTAAAATTTATAGGTGCACCAAACAAACGTAATACTAGGGATGCGGAACGACCAGATCAAAATATCTTTGGGAAATGTCTAGAATCTGGTTGTTTTAGAAATTGGCATTAACTTTTACAAATATGGGAGACATTTATAAAAAGGTTATAGTTGTTGACAACACAATTGCCATTATTACAAATTGCTCATTATATGATAATCTGGATCCAGTGTTAGGCACCGAAAATGTCATGACTATTTAGCATATAAAGGAGCAATTAAGGCATAACTCGACTTGCTAAAATTGATATACTATGAAGCGAGTTTGTAGCTTATGGGTTCACGCAGAGACTGTTTTTCAAATATACTCTCCCACGGTAAATGGCATTAAGTTCCGCTACATAATACAATTGGCACAATAATAAATTTAGATACGCAGTTAAATTTATCTTGAGAAATTCCTGATGGATTTATAATTTCCGAAATGAGGATTTATTTAAGTATTATTATGTGCCATTATTTATTCTTTAAAGAGTTGCGAATGGGGTTATTATCCTCATATAGAAGGAATAATATGTACCATTATGTGCTCAATAAAGAGTTGATAATGGACTTATTTATTATCTCAATCAATATTGATGGTGTAAATTAAACATCAATGAAATATATAAAAAGCTTGATGATGTCAGTTCATGTTTAAAGACTGAGATTTTTGAAATAAAAAGCTTGTGAAAGCTATAAGTATTATCTCGACTTGAAGATCGAGTTTTTCCTTGAAGAACTTGTTTTACCAGTTAGCCAATACTTGATTTTGATTGGATACTTATACAAATCAATATATAATGGGCTACTTGAGTACTGGCTATTATTTTTGTATCCCCATAATGCCAAAGTCCCAAAACTAGTTGTCCTATATTACCCACATTGTCCTATAAAAGGACAATAAAGATTGTGTCGCTCAAATGATAAAATAATGTATAATGAAATCTTTTGACTAAGATATTATGGTGTCAATCTTATACTCATGTAAGCTCTAGAAGAGTCACGAGATTATTATAAAGTATATTTGTTCCATTGACAATTGTACATATTTATTATTTCTCTATACATTTTGAAAATTTAATGTATAGGACATCAAGATTGTTATCTTGAGGGGGAGTATAATTTTACATGAATCAATCCTGAAGATTGATGACTAACGACACATAATTCATGCACTCTTTTCCTCAACTAATTTTTCCCACTGGTTTTTCTAATGAGATTTTTAACGAGGCATAAGTATGATGTAGTAATGACAATGGGAAAAAGTTGCAAAATAATTGCTTAAATGTACTAACTCCAAAATCCTGAAGATTATGCAGATTGCGCCCTGAAGGCTTATGGTTGTACTCTTTTTCCCTTAACTAAGTTTTTCCCACAGGGTTTTTTTAAGTTAAGGTTTTTAATGAGGTGACCAATACAGTATATGCTTTTACATATATCATGTACTCTTTTCTTCAACTAGGTTTTTTCCCACGTGGTTTTCCTAGTGAAGTTTTAATGAGGCATGAATATATTTTCTATTGTACTCTTTTCTTGTCTAGGTTTTTCCTACAGGGTTTTCCTAGCAAGTTTTTGACGAGACAAGATCGTGGTCAAATAATGTCCAAGGGAGAGTGTTATAAATATTATACTTATTATGGACATTATTATATAGTATTGTAACGGTTGTAACAGTTATATAATTATTTCCAGAGTGAATTCCATTTTTGGTCCTACTGTTATAGGGGGTTTTCCAATTTCAGTCCACTTTAAATTTTTTTTTTTTTTTTTGCCACTTTACAACCACTGTTATTGAATGTGTTCCACTTTTAGTCCACCGTTAATATTTCCGTCAAGAGGCCGTATAATCAAAGGGTATTTTGGTCTTTTTATGTTTGTCTCTTCTCTTTTAATCCAGGCGCTTCGTCCTCCTCCTCCGATATTCGAAGATGGCTCTTCGAACAACGAGAGTGTGAAGCCAAAGCTATATCGTTTCGTTCGTTCCAACATGAGCCGGCGAGGTTTCTTAGGTTTTAAGTTTAATGTTCTCATTTCTTTAGCTAAACATAGTCTTGGATGAGAAGAAAGGTCAAAATACCCCTAGATTACACGGCCTCTTGATGGAAATACTAACGGTGGGACTAAAAGTGGAACACATTCAATAATAGTGGTTATAAAATGACAAAAAAAATTAAGATTGACTAAAATTAGAAACGCCCCTATAACAGTAGGACCAAAAATGGAATTCACTCTTATTTCCATTATTGCTTCCGTTACATACCTTAATGTTTTTACAATGGAAAGAATAAATGACAAAGGTGATTCTCCCCTTCTCCCTTATCTCTTTATTCTAATTTTACTTTTAACACTTATAACCTTTTGCTTTATTTATTTGAACATAAACACTCCATGACCACTCTATCATTTGCTCGAAAATTACTTAAAAGATTAACATGGTTCAAGTAAGATCTTTATGATTTTAGCAACATCTATTTGTTTTATTTGATTGAATTTGTTATATATGCATTAAAAAGCTTTTAAGAATATTCATCGTTGGGGGTTGTATCATTTTTATTATTATCACCAGTTACCACATACGCATTGCGTGAATAGTCCAAACCCAATATGTATCTTTAAATTAGCGTTTCAGAATTTATCAAAGTATCATTCAGTATCATGGCGTATATCAATGCAAAATTATCAAATATTTCATAAAAGTAAATATTTGCAAGAGTGTATAACTATGACATGTGACATAAATGTTGGATTAAATAGTGCAATAACAGTTTTAGAGGGAAGCACCATCACTGGATAGTATCAGAGTATAGTTTTCGCAACACAAAACCCTATTAATTGGTATGATCCATGCTTCCTCTTATTGCAACTTTCGCAGTTCCGCCATAAATGAATTCTTGATTTGATCTAGTCTCCTGGTGTGCTTCACTGCAATTTTAGTGCCTTGGCGAGTGCACCTTCAAAAACAGAACCAAATTCTCCTTCCCCAAAAAGACAATGATAATCGGCATAATTTCTCATCTATGTTGAATATATATTGTAAATAAGATGTACCGTTTTATCAATGTCCAATGCATGATTCTAATTAATTAACCAAAGTTCATGTTAAATTTTATTTTGTATTTTGTTAATACACTCTAACATATTCATAATATATGTTTAAGAATTACATCAATTTTGATTGGATGAGGTTCGAACCTAAGACCTTCCTAATAAAATCAATGTATAAGTTAACAATAATAAATAGTTAACGGAATATTCCATTATTAAACTTTACACTAACGGAATGCAAGGGTATCCAGGAAACATAAATGATATAATAGAGGGTAAAAAAAAAACTAAAATTAAAATAATATGAATCGTTTATTTCAACGAATAATTACACTAAATTTTTTTAATTCTCATTGGAGACCTAATTTTATTAACTCTTATTAAGTTTGTAGATTGTAAATGTAGAAATATACTTTATTTTAGTGATTCACTTTACAAAATAGACCATATTACATGTATATCGATTGTCCAATGTGCTACATGAACTAATACAAAAAGAAAAGCCCAAAGCCAAAGACCCAAGGTATCCCAGATCACTTCTCTACAATTGTTTTTAAAGCACCCATCCATATTCAACTTGACCCAAAGAAAAAGAGCACAAATGGGGGACGAAACCAATAGTTATGCTGTGCAACCGAATGTACTATGCGCATGGTGCATACGATGCAAAACGATGTCGTTTTGACTAAAACGCGTGTCCCACTTTTAAAAAAAAAAAAATTCAGGTCCGATTCTCGGCAATAGTATTATTGTGGATATATAGTTATGAATTTATGGATATTTAGTTCATTCATTGTGGATATTTAGTTCATTCATTGTAGATATTTACTTCATTCATCCACTGTGGATATATAGTTATGAATTTATGAATATATAGTTATGAATTTCTGGATATATAGTTATGAATTTATGGATATTTAGTTCATTCATTGTGGATATTTAGTTCAATCATCGTGGATATTTAGTTCATTCATTGTGGATATTTAGTTCATTCATTCATTGTGGATTTTTACTTCATTCATTCATTCATTCATTCACTGTGGATATATAGTTATGAATTTCTGGATATATAGTTATGAATTTCTGGATATATAAAAATGCTATTGTCGGGAATCGAACCTGATTTTTTCTTTAAGTGAGGCGCGCGTTTTTTTAACCAAAACGGCTCCGTTTTGCAACCGTATGCACCTTGCAAGGTGCATTCGGTTGCACAGCATAATTTGCGGGGCGAAACCAAGAGACAGACTAATGGCAAATTTTAGGACCATGATCCAAAACGGCGTCGTCTTTTTAGTGAAAAGAAACGACATCTATTTTGTGAAATTAATTTTATTTGTATAACATATTCAGTTTCAGTTTACATATATTGTAATTTCATTTCAGAACAACTAAAATTTTATTTTGTTTCAACACTACAGTTTCATTTGACATTATACATACAATAGTCTTATTACAATGAGACATGTTGAATTTCATTTTATACACACGGTAAATTATTGGACAATATGCACTCAAATATGTAAAACTGTTATTCAATTTCATTGTATATACATTGTAGTTTCATTACAACACAACTAAAGTATCATTATGATATAACTACAGTTTCATTTGACAATATACACTCAATATGTGAGACATATTATTCAGTTTCTTTTTATACATACTGTAGTTTCATTTCAGCAAAACTAAAGTATCATTTCAATTCAACTAGAGTTTTATTTGACAATACAAACTCAATATGTGAGACATGTTATTTAGTTTTATTTTATACATACTGCTGTTTCATTTCAACACAACTAAAGTATCATTTCAATTCAATTATAGTTTCATTTGATAATATAAACACAATATGCGAGACAAGCTTTCAGTTTCATTTTAAATACACTGTAATTTCATTTTGTTCTAAACACACAAAAAATACAGAATTTGTAAGAATTTAACAGCTGTCGTTTCTTTAAGTGTAAAGAAACGGCGCCGTTTTCAAACCATGGTCCGCCGTATAACAACCGCAGACTAATCCAGGAGTAGCAATACATGCATGGTAATATGGTATCTATAAATAGTAACACACTAGTGACAAAAATGTTTGAGAATAAGAATAAATTTTCCAATTTATTCAAAGAGGTGAACAGAAGGAAATGGAGAGTGGAGACTACACCCAAGACATGAATTTACACTAGACAATTATCTTATTTCCTTCTTATACAATACAAGGCAAGACATCAACATATTTACAGACATAAACTCAGACAGCAGTGTCAGTGTGGATTTAGTTCAGATCAACTTGTAACTTGATTGACATGTACAAGAGGGTAAGAATAGCACCTTGCGGAAGCGGAGCAAACCTTGCAAGATTTGAACCAATCCACATGGCTACGACCACCAGAACGACTACGCTGCTGCTGGTTTTTCCGCACAGCCAACTTGCAAACAAAAGGCATAATGTAAGTAAAATGCCACCTCGGCCTCCCAGTACCCAAGCAAGCACATAACCTATTTTGTATCCAGCATCCAACTTCCGGTCAAGCAAGGCCATAAGGCTACTAAACGTCAAAGATAGCCGAATGCCTACTGTGTACATTAGGAACAGAGAGAGAAAGGCAGATCTAAGCACTTCAAGAAAGGGACCTCTTTCTTCATCAAGACTTTCTTCATCTGACCCATCCTCTGTTTCATAATAAAAAGAAAAATTTTCTTTCTTGTGATACTGTTCCCAATATGTCTCCTGTTGCATTTTTCGTCTGACTTCAGCCCACCTATAGGTCCTTGACTCATCTTCATATCCAAAGTTGTGATCCCAATTGCCCACCACTGTCCTGCCCGTGTCTTCTTGATATTGGAGAGCCCTATCATATTGGGTTCTGGTTGATTCATCTGACAATACCTAGCAAAGATCACGCAATTTTTTTCATTATTTTTAACATTAGCAAATACTTCTCCTTTAATGAGTTATTTCCAGCACATCAAAGAAGCATCACATCTATACACATATAAGGTCTGAAAACTCTGTTAGGACAAGCAGTAACCATAAAATCCTTATCACAATCGTAAAGCATTGTACATCTTATTGTCACTGCAGGATCAAGATCCTGCAGCACTCTCACAAAATAAATTCAGCATGGAAGGGTTTATAATAATTACCAAATTAGCAGAAACCTATACAAAAATATTTGATTGCCTGGTACTTACAGTAGGAAAGTTTTGTACATTAACACAGGGTGAGCTAGTGTGCTTGTCAATGTGTGTGGAAGGGACAGTGAGAGATAGATAGAACCTTAAAACATGTCAAGTTGAGCAGTTATCAGAATATTACTGTAAGCATCCACGTCTCTGAAAGTTTCTCTTTTTCTTAAACAAGTTTACTCAAAGAGCCACAAAACAGCTTGAATATGTGTGTGGGAGGAACAGTGAGAGATAGAACCTTATAAGTAGTCTATATTGAGCAGTTATCAGAATATTACTGTAAGCAGCCACATCTCTCAAAGTCTTTCTTTTTCTTTAATAAGTTTACTCAAAGAGCCACAAAACAGCTTGAGAGATTATTTCAAAAACCAAATAGCTTGCTCACGTCATATGCAAGGCGGATTTTCTTGAAAGCCTGATCAGCTCCAGAGTCCTTGCTAACATCAGGATGATACTGCAGTCATGATGGGATAGAAAGAATTGAGTGTAAGTAGCAAAACTATCAACACAACAATACTAAAGGAAGCAGTGATATTGAAAAAGAAAATTTATCAAATCTAAATATGAGAGAACAGCTGAACAGTGTGAAAACATGAAGAGCATCACAGAATTAACTGATGTTAGTCTTATTCCAATATTCCCAATCAGTTTGGGTTGGCTGCATGTACATTCCTATAGATTCAAAAGAAAGCATTGGGAGGCAACCCCAGCCAAATTGGTGAGGCTGTTGACTTGGTAACCACGGTAACAAGTTCGACTCCCATAGGGAGTAGCCTATTAGCTTTCTTGGTTTGAGTCGGTTAGTTATGTACAACCGAGACTAGTTTACTTCCTTGTGATCTTTTACTGGCTAGTGCAAACTACAGGTAGTGGTTAATGTTTCACTCGTCACACGAAACAGAAAGCATTGCACTTGAATAAAAAGAAAGCCCAAAAACTGAATACCATTCCTCTGTGAATATCATTTGAGGTGAAATGCTAAATGAGTTGAAACATAAGCAAAAACAAAACTACAGAAAGACATTTACATATCTAATAGAACTAATAAATATGCATTCCTTCACTTTTTCTTCAGGTAAAAACGTTCAAAGGTAGAAATTGCAACAACCAGTGCATTCACGTTTCAAATTTTATAGGGTTAAACAAATCTGGAAATGGGTAAAATAACAAATTAATAACCCATACATCCTTTTCCTACTTCTATTCATGATTCATTATGGCATTTCAAACTAGCAACATAGCATTTTCAACAGAAGAAAGAAAGAATTTCAATCAAACTTCCAAGTTCCAACTACAAATCAAACAACAAGAATACTAGCCCAACTAAAAATTCCATATCCCACAGAAGCGGAATCGATTCAATTCTCGCATTGATAATCCAATTCAAATCGAGAGCGCCACTTTCAATGCCATACTCAAATATTATATCCACGCATCTAAGTCAGAGTACCTTGAGAGCGAGAAGACGATAGGCTTTCTTAATATCGGCGGGAGAAGCAGTGGGAGAGACGCCGAGAACGGAGTAGTGGTTCTGCCGGCCGCCGATGGCGGCGGATGCCATGACGGGCGCCCAGCGACGGCGGACGGCGCTGCAGCTATTGCTAATTGGCCAGGTCCATGGAGCGATGAGTAAGTTCCGATTGGTTCCCCCAGCTCCGTCTATGGAGGTCGGGCGCCATAAGAGATACGCCTGCATGCTCGGCGTCAGCTGGTTCACAACTCCATGGTCGATAATCTGAGTTCTCATTCTGGAGCTCTTGAAACTGGGAAATGGAGGAATGCTAACGTCACGGGCAGGAAAGGTGTAGAGATTATGACTGCGGTTTGGATTGGGCCATGTGTGGAACAGAGCAGTGACCCTCTCAATCCGTATCATTGTCAAATACCCAAACCCGACCCTACCATTGCAACTACAAATACAGGAGACGAGGAAATAAACGTAGGAATAAAATGTGAGTAGTTATGCTGTGCATCGTATGCTGCATGGTGCATACGGATGCAAAAACGACGTCGTTTTATTAAAAACGTGTGTCTATCTTAAAAAAAACAAAAAAAATCAAGTTCGATTTCCAACAACAACATTATGTTATTTATTCATTCTGGAATTTTAGTTCATAGATTATGGAATTTTAGTTCATTGATTCTGGAATTATAGTTTATCGATTCTGGAATTGTAGTACATCAATTCTGAAATTTTAGTTCATAGATTCTGGAATTTTTAGTTCATAGATTAGATTCTGGAATTTTTGTTCATAGATTATGGAATTATAGTTCATCGATTCTGAAATTTTAGTTCATATGTTGTTGCTGGGAATCGAACCTGAATTTTTTTTTTTTAGGGGAGACGCGCGTTTTTTAATAAAACGACGTCGTTTTTGCATCCGTATGCACCATGCATGGTGCATATGGATGCACAACATAATTTTCCATAAAATGTGATAGTTGGTTTACCAACTTAAAACTATCTTTAATTTTCTGAAAAATTGGAGAATTAGAGAATTAAAAAAAAAAACATGTTTATTAATACAATTTTTTATTTTGAAAACTTAAAATATTTTTAAATTTTTTAAAAATATTTTAAAAGATGTTTTCTATATGGAAAATGTACAAAATCAATTTATCAGGTATTTGGCTATAAATTATTATAATCACATTCTCATCATTATTTACGTACATATTTATTCATTATTATCTTCTCTTCTTTATCAACATTTTCTATCTTTTCTACCTGCATTTACTTATATAGACAAAACTTATTTGTTTATGCTTAAAATTAAACATTATTCACATTATTACAATTAAAACTTGAATTCTACACTAAGTTTTAGGTTTTGATTAAACTCAATAGATTATTGGTTTGAATATTTTTAGTTATGTTATATCGTAATATAAGTTTAATTCAGATATTGGATATTGAAATTTCACATATATTAGATTTCAAAGTAAAAATTATTTGTGATGGATACATTAGAAACGGGCTCGAGGTAAATCCACCCGAAGAGCATATACGATTCGGGAGGCTTGGGGCGACCTGGACCTGAGCGACCTCGGCCGGGTCGACCTCAAGCTCGGCTGGGGTCAACCTCGACTAAGGTCGACCACGGGTGGGGTTGCCCTCAACTAGGGGTAGCCACGGCCTGGGGGGTCTGTGGTGAAGGGCAGCCTCTGTTGAGATGTCCTCGGCCTTGGGCGTGTGCGCGCGGACCTGGTCAAAGGAGATCCAACCGCCCAACTTATTCTCATGGGGCGGTTAGAGGAGGCTTTGTTATAAAAACAACTCATCCTTGTCTTGTTTAGGGGACACCTGACATCTTGTTTGAATATTACATTTTCCTTGTAATTCTACTACAAACGATTATCAATACAAAAGTTGTCTCCGCGACCTATATTCTTTGTCTTCTCCCATTTTACTATTTATCCTTTATTACCGTGTTTAGTAATTCGGGCTACCCCAAGTTAATTAAATCCATAATTGGTGCTTTTGTTGAGAGTTGACATACAAGGTCGACTGTGCTTCATATTCCACTAGCTATATGGCAAGGTCAAGGTCCAACTCTCACGGCTCCCGTAACACCCGTGCCTCCCCAACAGGGGTGGCCTCAACGGGACCGCTAGTCAGTAACGAACCCTTTCCGTGAGGTCGGCGGGGGGTGACCTTAGGGATCGTCTCAACTACAACTGTGAAGGGGGGTTGGTTCATACCACCCCTCCTCCGGCCCCGGACCTCCAGGAGGGGGTGGTTGCCACCCTACAAGCTGCCACCACATCGACCTACCTCGGGGGGGGGGGGGGGGGGAGTGCTCAAAGGGGGTGTTCGAGACCCACGTTCGGCCTCGAGGCCCTCCAAGGAACGACGACCTCCACCCCACCCACCTTGAGGGAATTCAGTGAGCCGGGCACCAGGTTGCCCCAAGCCCTAGGAGCTCAAGTCGAAGGGGGGTGGGGTTCAACTCACCTCGACCATCAGGCAAGCGAGGAGGAGAAGGTGGTACCAACCAAGATCAGTGAAGACATTAAGAGGAGAGCGGGAGGCGATCATCTCGCACCAAGTTCGCCTTGGGACGACTAGGTGCCCGCGTACCAGCTCGTGACCTCTTAGGGCCAAGGCCAACTGCGAGCGATCTACCCATGGAGGCGTCCACATTACTAACCCGCTTCAGGGAGGAGCTCTAGAGAAGTGTCAACCCCCTCAGCCCGGTGTCGAAGCATCTCAAAGGTGCCGACCTTTAGCCCATCACCTCTAAGGGTAGACGGGGAGGTCAACTCGCCTTGACCATCAAATAGGCGTGGAGGAGGTGGTGCTAGCAAAGACGAGCTAAAACATCAAGTGGAGAATGGAGGGTAGCCAGCTCGCACCAAGTCCGCCTAGGGACGACTAGGTTTCCGCGTACCTGCCCATGACCGCCTATGACCGAGGTCGACCGCAAACGATCCACCCGTGGAGGCATTCTCCTCGCGAAGGACCAGAAGGTAGGGACACCCTAGTAGAGAGGAAGAGGTGGGCGAGGTCGTGCGACACCCACACGAGAAGATGCCGAGGAGGAAGCCCAGAGCTTTCACCAGCGTCGACCTCCTAGCTGGCCCCCTCCCCCACCAAGACGCCTTGGTAATCAAAGTGAAGATCATCGACCTCCCAGATGGGTACCTCCTCCCCCTCCCGCCAGCTAAAACATTATCACCCACAAGTTAGCTGTAGACCCCGCGGTTAGGCCGGGCTAGCAGCCCAAGATGTATCTCTCCGCGGATATGAGGGAGTTTTTGAAGAGGGAGGCCAACGTGGTCCTCAACCCCAAGTCGCCCACCTAGAGGGTGTGCGTGGACCACACCAACCTCAACAAAGCCTACCCATGGACTCCCTGAGGGGCTTAGGTCGCGACTAGCAATATCATTGTTCCAGAAAATGTGCACTTGGCGACCCCACCCTTGAAGCCAAAAACTATTTTATTTTTCAAAGGTAAATGGGGGGCTTGACCTCGAATAACGGCATATGTTCTCCCTAGTAAAATTGGCGAAGTCCAACCTCGCCTAGCAGAAGGAAGAGTTATCAACCCATGGTTGCGGTTCTGCACGCCGACCCGACCTTGGCATTCCCTAACGGTAGTATAGGGGGAAGCCCCCGCTTAGTATTACCTAACAGAAGAACCTATTACGCGCTGCTTCCCCCTTGACAAGGCTGAGGCCAAACAAGTAAAGAGAATCTACCCGTTCCTCGGTGATACACTCAATAAGAAGTCCTATAATGACCCCCTATTGTGATGCCTATACCCCGACGAGACAAAAATCTGTCATTGAGGAGGTACACAAGGGGACATGCTCGGCCCAACCCCTCGACCTCGACCCCCGAGCACATCTCCAACATAGCCCGAGTGGAGAACCTCAAGAAATCCAATTTGGAGGTCTACCCAGTCCTCCCTGTACAAGCTCGAGATGCCTGCTGGCTAGACCACGAATACAAGAAGACATGCATCCTACCCCAGACGAGGTGGATGCAGGCTCGTTACTTCCAGGTCGACCGTCCGTGCCGAGAATTACCAACGCCAAGCTAAATGCCTGCTATGATAAGCGTGTCCGACCCCTCGTTACTTCTAGGTTGGCTGCTACATCTTGCGGAGGTGTGAGGCAGGCTAGCCCCAAGAGGGGGCAAGTTTGCCAAGAGGTGGGAAGGCTCGTATATGATACTAGCCGTGGTCCGTCCCGGCAACTATAAACTCAAGACGTCGAAGGGAAAGATGATAGATAGAGTATGGAACTCCGAGCAGTTGCTCAAGTACTTCCAATAATTCAATTTTGTAAGATGGTCTGTCCCCTTAACTTCAATAAAAGTAATAAGAATTTACTATGGATTCATTTTCACTACTCGTAAGGAGGGGGTGGAGGTACCCATCTAGCCTCTCCGATTACCCTAAGGGGGCACGAGGTCCGACCTTGCTCTCCCCACTTGACGTAAGAGCTTAACGACCCAAGTCCGGTGACTTGGAGTCGAAGGGCTTACCCTAATGGGGCATGAGGTCCGACTTCGCTCGCCACTCGACGGAAGAGCTTAACGACCCAAGTCCGATGATTGGAGTCGAAGGGCTTACCCTAAAGGGGCACGAGGTCCGACCTCGCTCGCCACTCGATGGAAGAGCTTAACCTCCCAAGTCTAGTGACTTGGAGTCGAAGGGCTACCCTAAGGGGGCACGAGGTCCGACTTCGCTCGCCATCCACGGAATGGTTCTCGGGCCGAGGGGTACCCTTGATTGAGCAACCACGCCTGCCCAAAAAAACAAAACAATCAAATCACAAAGTTTGTCCATGGTGTGAGATCCGACCTCCAAGTACAACCCAAGCGTCAGCCTGGGTTTAAGGCTACGCTGAGCCCGACTTGCCCAAAAAGAGGATGTGTTAAGGCGGCTATCTCATGGGCTTGCCCAAGACTAGGACGCATCTAGGAGGCTATCTCGTGGGCTCGCCCAAGACGAAGACACAGCTAGGAGGTTACCTCATGAGCTCGCCCTGGACGGGGACGCGACAAAGAGGCTACCTCGCAAGCTCACCCAAGACGAAGACGCGGCTAAGAGGCTACCTCGCGAGCTCGCCCTAGACGAAGACGCAACAATGAGGCTACCTCATGAGCTTGCCCAAGACAAAAACACAGCTAGGAGGTTACCTCACGAGTTCGCCCAGGACTGGGACGCGACAAAGAGGCTACCTCGCGAGCTCGCCCAATACACAGATGCATCAAGGAGGTCATCTCATGAGCTCGCCCAAGGCGAGGACGCATCAAGGGGCCC